>NC_092091.1:46434023-46498551 GCF_045679555.1 Salvelinus alpinus
GTTTCACCCCTGGGTATAAGGTTATCAGTGTGGTTAGGCTTAGGTTTAAAATCTGATTTAACCCTTTGACACGTACCACAAATGGTGTGATCATTCTACAATGGTCCCTGCAGCATACGCTCAAACCGGTGTACCGGTGTGTTTAGAAAACGTATTTAGAACATCCAGTATCGATTGACTCAACTGTTTTTTCACAGAAACATTTTGCACAAACATCTTTGGTCTGACAAGTTTACATCACACCCAGAATGCATTGTATAATGTCAACAAACATGGCGCCACATATAGCTGGCATATAGTTTAGCATTGGCTCTTTACAATCAGTACAACCTTCAAAAAAGTATTTTACACACGTTATAGCTGTCAATTACAATCTATGCAATAATTGGAATGGATGACTTGTCACCAGAACTTGAAAACTTGAATAAAACGAATTGCATTATGCTCCATACATACATACTGTACGCTACAGTAGAAACGAGAACACGATATACAGAAAATAAGGCACTTATTTTGAAAGGAACACATACATGTCCACAGTTATTACTGTATTTGTAAGGAAAACAACAATGAAGGCAATGCGAGCACCAGACAGAAAATGTGCAAATGTCTGCATACTTGATCTGCGGAAACACTAGGGAAGTGCTTGGGCTCTTCTCCAAGAGAGAAGTTTGTCCGGCTCAGTAAAGTCTCAAACATAAATTGTCCACAACAATGAAATGGTCTACTTCTTCTATGTGAATTAATGAGGATGCAGAACTCACCTCAAATCAAACTGTTAGAAAATAATTTGAAATTGACAAGTTGAAACAGTCTATAGATAATTAGCAGGCAGCGTGTCTTGATTTGAGGGCAGCGCTGGTTAAAAAACTCACGCTGAGGCGACCGTAACAGATATTTGGAACTCGCACGTGAAAAGGTTAAGAAGAGAAATTATAGAAATAGGCGGGATGTACCACTGTGGGTGTGGTAACTAGTCATGCATCCAGGTTGAGGCTTACTTTCAGAATGAACATGGAGCACTACGTTCCAGTAAGTTATATTATTTGTTCCTTTACATTGCATTATACAATTTCAAGAGCTAATACTACATTCTAATAAGAAGTGGAGAAGCCCTATGCACCACACAACGGTCTACTCCTGGAGTAACTTCCTGTCAGAGAGACTGCGATTAGAGGGTTAGGCAGGAGGCCCTGGGCCTGTGGTAGGTCAAGGGTGAGAGCTCTCTCTTTCAAGCACATTCACTACCTCTATCCATCTCTCTCCAGGTACTACAGAGACAGACTGTTCCAAGGACCTCCAGAGCTTGATGTAAACCTCCTTCACTATGGGAGTTTGCTTGTGTGATGCTAGCATAGTATCTAGGGCCAATGGTTGGATTGGATTTACTGTACTCACTCCAACTCATGCTTTCTCCTCCCTGTAACATTCTCCTAGACTTTTATCAAAACTAGCATTTGTCCATCTCCCTTTCCTCTAGGTGAGTCTGCTGGGCTATGGAACTCTAGAGCAGCACATCAACAAACTAGCTATCCGCAGACTTTCAATGGCCACATTTTGGGGATGACCAAATGCAATAAAGTTCTGTATAAACAACTTTTTTTATGTTAAGATTACAAAACAATAACTTAAAATACAAATATACTTAGGATTTAAAATGTCTAAAATAAATACAAGTCTCATTTCCAGCGTTATACTATATATTTTGTTTTAAATAAAAATGTATTATATATAATTTAAAAAAAAACTTTTTTATTAATGTATAGTACCAGTCAAAGGTTTGGACAAACCTACTCATTACAGTTTTTTTTTAATGATGACTATTTTCTACATTGTAGAATAACAGTGAATACATCAAAACTATGAAATATCACATTTTGTACCCAAAAAGTGTTAAACTAATGAAAATATAAAATGTTATATTTGTGACAGTTCAAAGTAGCCACCCTTTGCCTCGATGACAGCTTTGTACACTTTTGGTCAGGTTTAAGTAGGGTGGTAGTGGTGATTAAGGAGAGTGAGAACAGGTGTTGAGGCTGAATAGCAGTTAGTAGCAGCTGGAGCTTGTTTGAAGAGTTACATTCAAGTCAACTATTTAAGTGTTTCAAACAGTAGCTGAGGCTAATTGGCAATGGTTAGCAGCTGGTGTTTGAGTTGCTAGGGAGCTGTGTTCAAGGCAACTAGTTAAGTGTTACATTCAAGTCTGGTCCTTTCTCCTGAATTTTAGTTCATCCTTAAACCTAGTTCGCGTTTAACTTCTCTAGGATAGGGGGCAGCATTTTCACGTTTGGATGAACGTGTTACTAGTTACTAGACTAGTTGCACAACCCCCCACAGTAGTACTACAATAAAATGTCATTTGACTCCTTACACTCCTCACTTCTGCTCCAGCCTCTGTCCTGCACTTGATGAACCAGAAGTAGTCTCCTCCATCCTGGCCAAGGAGGGAAAGCAGGGATTTATGATTGACCCCTTCTCCCCCCCCTATTCTCCACCTATCAGTCCCCTCAGAAGTGCCACCCGAAAGTATTAAGGCATGAAGCGTATCCTCGATCTCCGCCCCCCACGAATCTTCAGTCTCCAGCGTCAACAGCCTCATCCCCAGTCCTGACCATGTCATCGCTCTCATTAAACTTGCTGGCCATGGAGTCCCTCACTGCACTATACACCAGCTGCTTTCACTTCTGGGCCACCTGAATTATGCCATCAGGATCATCCCTCAAGGCCGCTCCTTCCTGTCCCACTTTCTCTCCCTGGCTGCCTTGGTGCCTTCTCTGCTTCACACCTTGGTTTTCAACCCTTGTGCATCTCAGAGCTGAGGCCTTGGCACCTTCTCAGTCATTGGAATGGCATCACCTTTTTCTATGATGACTGTCTCTCTTGTCCTGAACTTACAGCTGTTCACTGATGCTGCCCCTTTCATTGGGTACGGGGTTGTTGGTTTGTTGCCGCATAGACTCCCGAAATTGCCTTCCACCAGCAGCCTCCACCCTGTTAGAGTTTTACCCAATTGTCGTTGCCGCTTCTCTCTGGGGGGGATGATTGGTCCAGAAGAGCCATACTCATCCATTCCGACAACCTTCCATAGTAACAAGGGCTGTTCTCACTCCCTCCTTATCATGAGTTTTCTAAGACATCTAACCTGTCTATTCGTCACCCATGTATCTCAAGCTCTGATTTTCTGTCCAGCCTCCAATTTCAGAGATTCAGGCGCTTGGCCCAGTATGCAGAACCCCTGCCAACCCCAGTCCCTCCTTATTCCATGACAACCTTCCTGTGAACCATCGACTCCTTCCTCTCATCTCCCAGTCACACTCCATCCTATTAGCAGTTGCACCAAGTACATTGTCCTCTTACTGGACAGCCTGGAGATGCATCCAGCATTTCCATACCATCTATCACCTGCCTTTTCCCTCCAACGACTTGGTCACCATGTCTGCCTTTGTCACCCATGCCAGCTTATTCCTCTCCATGCGGACATCATTCATCCGGACGTACCTAGCCGTAATCAACTTATTTCTCAAGTTGCTTATTGGGTCTTCATGTTCCTCCTCTCACCCGCATGTCTCCCTTCTCCTCAAGGGCCTCCAATGCACCGAAGTCCACCACCCCTCTCGCCGCCAGCCCATCCCACTTGACATCCTGTCTGCCTTCATCCAGACGCTGTGGTCTGGTTACTTCTCCATCGCAGTCTCTTCCACACTAGAAAGGCATTTCTAGGATATTCTTGTACATCCTCTGCTATCTACAACCCTTGTCAGATGTCACCATCCTCGACAAAGATATCCTCATCTTCACCATCAAACCCAGCAAAACCAATCAGTTTCGCAGAACCACACCAGTCTACCTGTTCCGGCTACCGTCTACCCTCAGCCCTTACAAACCACTCACCTACTTCCTGCAACTCAGACAATTTCAACATGCCTCTCCATTCGATCCACTTTTCATCACCGATTTCTGGTTTCATTGACTCTCGCCAATGGTTCCATTCCCATCAGAAAAAACACTATCCCTGTCGAGCTATCCTGCTGACCAATTCTCCGGAAACTCCTTCCGCAGCGGAGCCGCTTCCATGGCATCCCAACAATGCATCCACTACCACACCGTACCACTCCTCGGCCGCTGGTCCTCTCAAGCCTATCATTCCTACATCCATTCTGACAACATCAGGACAGCCCCACAGCATGCTCATCTCTCAGAACCTGCATTAACCTCTCTGGGATCATTCGGGACGTGAGCGTCCCACCTCGCCAACAGCCAGTGAAATTGCAGGGCGCCAAATTGAAACAGAAATCTCATAATAAAAATTCACCATATACACCATTTTAAAGATAAACTTCTTGTTAATCCAGCCACATTGTCTGATTTCAAAAAGGCTTTACGGCGAAAGCACACCATGCGATTATGTTAGGTCAGCGCCTAGCCACAGAAAACCAGACAGCCATTTTCCAACCAAGGAGCGGTGTCACAAAAGTCAGAAATAGCATTAAAATTAATCACAAACCTTTGATCTTCACCGGATGGCACTCCCAGGACTCCATGTTAGACAATAAATGTTTGTTTTGTTCGATAAAGTTCATCTTTATGTCCAAATACCTCCTTTTTGTTAGCGCGTTTAGTCCAGTAATCCAAATGCACAAAGCACGGGCAAAAAGTACAGATAAAAAGTTCCATTAAAGTTAGTAGAAACATGTCAAACGATGTATGTAATCAATCTTTAGGATGTTTTTATCATAAATCTTCAATCATTTTCCAACCGGACAATTCCGTCATAAGAAAGGAAAGAGAACGAGCGCCGCGCTCACGCGCGAGACTAAACTAATGTCTTTCAGCTTGACCACTTGTTGAAACAGCTCTTATTCGATCCCCTTTTCACAATACAAGCCTGAAACAACTTCTTAAATCACACATGAAGGATACCAAATTAAAGGTACACTGGTTGTGAATCCAGCCAACATGTCAGAATTCAAATAGGCTTTTCGGCGAAAGCAAACGATGCTATTATCTGAGTTAGAACCATAGTAAACAAAGAGAGAGAAGCATATTTCAACCCTGCAGGCGCGACACAAAACGCAGAAATAAAAATATAATTCATGCCTTACCTTTGACGAGCTTCTGTTGTCTCCAATATGTCCCATAAACATCACAAATGGTCCTTTTGTTCGATGAATTCCGTCGATATATATCCAAAATATCCATTTATTTGGCGCGTTTGATCCAGAAAAACACCGGTTCCAACTTGTGAAACGTGACTACAAAATATCTCAAAAATTACCTGTAAACTTTGCCAAAACATTTCAAACTACTTTTGTAACTCAACTTTAGGTATTTTTGAACATAAATAATCAATAAAATTGAAGACGGGATGATCTGTGTTCAATACCGGAGGAAAACAATGTGTAGCATGCTTTCTGGTCACGCGCCTCTAACAAACAGTACATTTCAGTGGAGCCTCAAATCTGAATGGTTTGTCCTCGGGGTTTTGCCTGCCAAATAAAAATACGTTCTGTTATAGTCAGACATGATTCAAACAGTTTTAGAAACTTCAGAGTGTTTTCTATCCAATACTTATAATAATATGCATATATTAGCATCTGGGACTGAGTAGGAGGCAGTTTACTCTGGGCACGCTTTTCATCCAAACGTGAAAATGCTGCCCTCTATCCACAAGAAGTTAAGGAGTCTAATGGCTTGGGGGTAGAAGCTGTTTAGAAGCCTCTTGGACCTAGACTTGGCGCTCCGGTACCGCTTGCCATGCGGTAGCAGAGAGAACAGTCTATGACTAGGGTGGCTGGAGTCTTTGACAATTTTTAGGGCCTTCCTCTGAGACCGCCTGGTATAGAGGCCCCGGTGATGTACTGGGCCGTATACACTACCCTCTGTAGTGCCTTGCGGTCTGAGGCAGAGCAGTTGCCATACCAGGCAGTGATGGAACCAGTCAGGATGCTCTCGATGGTGCAGCTGTAAAATCTTTTGAGGATCTGAGGACCCATGCCAAATCTTTTCAGTCTCGTGAGGGGGAATTGTTTTGTCGTGCCCTCTTCACGACTGTCTTGGTGTGCTTGGACCATGTTAATTTGTTGGTGATGTGGACACCAAGGAACTTGAAGCTCTCAACCTGCAGCGTGGAGCGCAATAGAGATTGCATCTTCTGTGGATCTGTTGGTGCGGTATGCAAATTGGAGAGGGTCTAGGGTATCTGGGATAACGGTGTTGAAGTGATCCATGACCAGCCTTTCAACAAATGTCATTGCTACAGACGTGAGTGCTACGGGTCGGTAGTCATTTAGGCAGGTTACCTTAGTTTTCTTGGGCACATAGACAATGGTGGTCTGCTTGAAACATGTTGGTATTACAGACTCAGACAGGGAGAGGTTGAAAATGTCAGTGAAGACACGTGCCAGTTGGTCAGCATATGCTCGGAGTACACGTCCTGCTAATCCATCTGGCCCAGCATCCTTGTGAATGTTAACCTGTTAATAGGTCTTACTCAAATCGGCTGCGGAGAGCGTGATCACACAGTCATCCGGAACAGTTGAGGTTCTCATGCATGTTTCAGTGTTACTTGCCTCGAAGCGAGCATAGAAGTAATTTAGCTTGTCTGGTAGGCTCGTGTCGCTGGGCAGCTCTCTGCTGTGCTTCTCTTTGTAGTCTGTAATAGTTTGCAAACCCTGCCACATCTGACGTGCTTCGGAACTGGTGTAGTACGATTCGATCTTAGTTCTGTATTGACGCTTTGCCTGTTTGATGGTTCGTCGGCGGGCTAAGCGGGATTTCTTATAAGCTTCCAGGTTAGAGTCCCACTCTACCCTTTAGTGTGAATGTTGCCTGTAATTTTGGCATGTATGTACAGTCACTATGGGGACGACGTCCTCGATGCACCTACTGATAAAGCCAGTGACTGATGTGGTGTACTCCTCCATGCTATCAGAAGAATCCCTGAACATATTCCAGTCTGTGCTAGCAAAACAGTCCTGTAGTTTAGCATCTGCTTCATCTGACGACTTTTTTAGAGACCGAGTCACTGGTGCTTCCTGCTTTAATTTTTGCTTGTAAGCAGGAATCAGGAGGATAGAGTTATGGTCAGGTTTGCCAAATGGAGGGCGAGGGAGAGCTTTGTACGTGTCTCTGTGTGTGGAGTAGAGGTGGTCTAGACCTTCAACCTCTGGTTGCACATTTAACAAGTTGATAGAAATTCGGTAAAACTGATTTAAGTTTCCCTGTATTAACTTCTTGCGACTACAGGGGGTGCTGTTTTCTCATTAGCATAATTGCATTACAGATTAAACGGCTTCCTACTAAATTCTTGCTCGTACAATATGCATATTATTACTATTATTGGATAGAAAACAGTCTCCAGTTTCTATAGGCGTTGGAATTTTGTCTCTGAGTGGAACAGAACAAATTCTAGAGCAATTTCCCTGACATGGAGTCAGATTTCACACATTTTGGCCCCTGATCTGGAGTCAGTTTAAAGGCCACTGTTATTGCTATGAGGATACGGACACTGCTTACGTCTTCCCCTGGATGTCAGTACGTGATGACGCTTTGAATGGTATCGATTGCGCAATCAGGGGCTGCATAAAAGAGCAAATACCGGAAGTAGCATCCCTTTGCTGCCTGCCTCTTGCGCACGGAGGACGTCGGACTCGCCTCCTTCCAAGCGTTTGTTTAGCCAGTAATATTTCTCCGGTCATGTTTTTACTCGTTAGAGGTGTTAAAAACATCATAAGGTAGTTAATTTAAACCGTTTTATAGCAATTTATATCCGTTTAGTGCGATTTTGACCCATTTATTTGTGACGCACTTTGAACAGCTGGGCACGTTTCCAGTTCATGCCGAACGCAGTGGGCATTTCCACATGGCAAGAGGACAGCTTTCGACCAAAAGACGATTAGACCCAAGAAAGGATTCTTTGCCCAAGATTCTGATGGAAGAACAGCTCACAGTAAGAACAATTTATGATGATAAATCGTGTTTCTGTCGATAAATGTTAAACGTTTATGTCGCCATCTTGTTTGCTATAGCTTCGCTTGGCGCAACCTGTATTGAAAAGTAAGGATAATTAAAAAAATGTAAATCAGCGATTGCATTAAGAACTAATTTGTCTTTCGATTCCTGTCAACCCTGTATTTTTTAGTCAAGTATATGATTAGCTTTCAATTAAACTAGATCACTCTGATAGATGACGTCAGACATATTGAGGCTTGATTTCCTAGTATTTTTATTGTGTAACCACGGTTTTGTATGGCTAAATATGCACCTTTTCGAACAAACTGTATATGTATGTTGTAAAATGATGTTACAGGAGTGTCATCGGAAGAATTCTGAGAAGGTTAGTGAAAAAATTAATATATTTTGGCGGTGATTACGTTATAGCGCTCTTTGGCTGGAATCGATGCTCTGGTAACGTTTGCACATGTGGTATGCTAACTTATCGATTTATTGTGTTTTCGCTGAAAAACGCTTAGAAAATCTGAAATATGGTCTGAAATCACAAGAACTGGGTCTTTCCATTGCTATGCTTTGTCTATTTTTATGAAATGTTTTATGATGAGTAAATTGGTCATACACGTTGCTCTATCTAGTAATTCTAGTCGATTTGTGATGGTCGGTGCAATTGTAAACTGTGATTTCTACCTGAAATATGCACTTTTTTCTAACAACACCTATCCTATACCATAAATATGTTATCAGACTGTCATCTGAAGAGGTTTTTTATAGGTTATTGGCTATCAATATCTTAGTTTAGCCGAATTGGTGATAGCACCTGAAGGAGTAAGAAACTGATGGAGTTAGAAAAGTGGTGTATTTTGCTAACGTGTTTAGCTAATAGATTTACATATTGTGCCTTCCCTGTAAAACATTTTAAAAATCTGAAATGGTGGCTTTATTCACAAGATCTGTATCTTTCATCTGGTGTCTTGGACTTGTGATTTAATGATATTTAGATGCTACTATCTACTTGTGAAGCTATGCTAGCTATGCTAATCAGTGTGTGGGGGGGGTGGGGGGTGATCCCGGACCCGGGGTAGAGGCTCGTGAAAGGTTAAAGTCACCAGCCACTAGGAATGCCGCCTCTGGAAGAGTGTTTTCCTGTTTGCTTATGGCGGAATACAGCTCATTTAGTGCGGTTTTAGTTCCAACCTCACTCTGTGGTGTTACATAAACAGATGAACTCTCTGGGTAAATAGTGATGTCTGCAGCTTATCATAAGATACTCCACCTCGGGCGACCAAATTTTAAGACTTCCTTAGATATCGTGCAACAACTGTTGTTTACATAAATGCATAGGCCCCCACTCCGTGTCTTACCAGAGGCTGCTGTTCTGTCTCGCCGATAGAGTGTATAACCCGCCAGCTCTGTGTTCTTAACCTCTCTGCGCACAGATCCCTTTGGCGGGATCATTTTCCTAAACAACCGCTGAATTACAGGACGCCAAATTCAAAAATATTACTAAAAAGGTTGTTTTTAACATACATAATCGATAATAATTCAACCGGACCGTAACCTATTCAATAAAAGAGAGAAAGAAAATCTCGCGCACAGGAACTAATCAAAGGACACCTGACTAGTTTTGAAAAATCTCGCTCATTTTTCAAAATAAAAGCCTGAAACTATGTCTAAAGCCTGGTCACAGCCCGAGGAAGCCATTGGAAAATGAATCTGGTTGATACCCCTTTAAATGGAAGAAAGACGGGCAATGAAACACAGATTTAAAAAAAATAATCACTTCCGGGTTAGATTTCCTCAGGTTTTCGCCTGCAAAATCAGTTTTGTTATATTCACAGACAATATATATATATTTTAAAATTTTACCCCCTTTTCTCCCCAATTTTCATGGTATCCAATCGCTAGTAATTACTATCTTGTCTCATCGCTACAACTCCCGTACGGGCTCGGGAGAGACGAAGGTCGAAAGCCATGCGTCCTCCTTGCTGTCCCCAGTCCACCTGGCCTTGCTGCTGTTCCAGTTTCAACTGTTCTGCCTGCGGCTATGGAACCCTGACCTGTCCACCGGACGTGCTACCTGTCCCAGACCTGCTGTTTTCAACTCTCTAGAGACCGCAGGAGCGGTAGAGATACTCTTAATGATCGGCTATGAAAAGCCAACTGACATTTACTCCTGATTATTATTTGACCATGCTGGTCATTTATGAACATTTGAACATCTTGGCCATGTTCTGTTATAATCTCCACCCGGCACAGCCAGAAGAGGACTGGCCACCCCTCATAGCCTGGTTCCTCTCTAGGTTTCTTCCTAGGTTTTGGCCTTTCTAGGGAGTTTTTCCTAGCCGCCGTGCTTCTACACCTGCATTGCTTGCTGTTTGGGGTTTTAGGCTGGGTTTCTGTACAGCACTTCGAGATATTAGCTGATGTACGAAGGGCTATATAAAATAAATTTGATTTGAGTGGGATGGTTGGGGCCCGAGCCGAACGCGGGGGGGTGGGGGGCAGTGACCTCCGGTGGGGAGATCGGCCTGGAGGCCGGCCACAGCATTCCGTTTATTTGTGAGGCCTGGAACAGTGGTGGGGCACCGAGACAACAGACCGCAGCCATCTGGTTAGAGATGGTCTGTCCTTTATAATAGAGAAGGGAGAGCCTTATCCTAGGTGGTGAGATCAATTGCCATTGTAAACAAAGTAAGGAATCAGACGTAAGTACCTACGTAAACTGTGAGTAGAATTACGTTAAATCGAGGCTTATCATGTTCAGTTGTCTTGCATTGCATCACTTTCGTAAGTTTACTCGAAAGATGAGTGAATCATTCCTTCACCTCATTATAACATCTTTGGTCTGACAGACGTTTACGTTTGCTGGCTAGCTAGCTAGCTATTAATCTACTTAGCTAACGTTAGTCTTTGGCATGATATAGCTAACTATCTTGTGTTAAATCATCTAGCAGAATGTCTATATTCAAAAATACTTTTTAGGTTTTGCCTAATGCTAACTAGCTGTCAAGCTAACGTGTCCTATCTAGGTCGAACAGAGCCAGAGGTGCGAGCAAATTTTTGCTTGCTAATTATCTAGCTGAGCAGTGTGCTAAATCATCCAGCAGAACTTCTGTATTCAAAAAAGAAACAGATTACACAGTATATTTTCTGTCTCCTCGGTCAACAGCGTTCCTTTAGCGCAATCACTTCTGTCTGGCCTTTGGACACTTCTCACAGCCACGTTCATCATGATTCTTCACGACGCACTGTCACATGATGTCAGTGTCAACGTAACATTCTGGGCACATTCCAGGTCGTCTTTATTTCAAGTGAGTATCACAGATGGGCAGATCTCACAAAGTCAGGTGAATTTTTATGAAACCAGCAAACCACATCAATAATATGGCTTGAGATCTTGAGATGAATCCTCCAATCCTTGAATAAATAAGTGTACCAATCATCAGGGTTTCAAATGTGGGGTAAATCAGATCAAGGGAATTGAGCATTTGTCTGAAAAACAACCATTTGTGTTCCTGGGACAGAGCAATAATGCATGACACCAAAAAGTGAGAAAATAACTTGTTTACCTGTGCAACCATTGAAAATAAGGTTGCATGATGATACATAAAGGTTCAATAATATATGTATTTGTAACTACAATAATAAACAGCGAGAAGCACCAGCGTCAAAAGGGGGTCAATGCAAATAGTCCAGGAAGCCAGTTGATTAACTGTTCAGCAGTCTTATGGCTTGGGGGTAGAAGCTGTTAAGGAGGCTTTGTACATAGACTTGGCACTCTGGTAAAGCCATCATCATCTGGGATTAATGGGAAAGAAAAAGTAAAGCTGAGAATTTAACGCCACGCCGTAATCTCCTTTCTATTCAGACGTCGCACCCTTAGTCCTCGGGATCCCATTCCTGATCTCCAGCTACAACCACTATAACTTTAAATTCGCTGGCAATTTCCTCAAATATAACAAAAGCAGAATTAGTTTGACCTGCTGCAGATGGGAGAAAGCCCCACACAGTGTTCACAGAAGTGTCTGCCATATAATGGGGAGGGGGGATGGGTGGTCATTCCATAAAAATATTTTGTGACGCCAATCAAAAGGAGACATGTTTCCCCAATGTGAGCAGTATCAGTCTCCCTGCCGAATACTGCCATTCATCTTACACACCGCAGTTAGAATACGTTTCCCTTCGTGTCTGATTTTTGAAGAATGATTTCGAACTAGAGGATGGATCAGAAGGCTTGACAGCCTAATATGTCTCCAGTGTTCCCTGACACCTTGGGCACAGAGAAGGGACTGTTTTCAATAATGGCTCTACATGCAGTGATTGTTAGGAGCATTTCCAAAATCACAGAAAAATGCTTCGGCGAAACCCAATCCCCTCTCCCTGCTGATGTTTCCCTGAATATTTGAAGAGCAGAGCTCACGCAACGCAATCTAAGGAGGAATCCGAGAAAAGGATGCAGTATTATGACGCATTATTGACTTAGAACTATTGTGGTGCAAAGCAGTCAGTGGAAGAATCTCAATTGAATACTACTTGCATCGTCTCTCCCCGCCCCCTTCTCAAAACCCATTGGATGAGAAAGCCAGAGGGCACCGTGATAGTTTGTATTTGAGTGTGTATTTCGTACCCAGACATTGTCAGAAAGACATTAACACACCATTTTAACACTGTATAGTCTGACTGCAGCAGTGTTTGTTTACTTCCCTATATGAGTCCATTATTGAGCGACCGCCTCAATTCGGTCTTATGTAGCAAAATTAGATTTTCTTTGCATTGCATAAAAGTAGACTCAGAGCAAAACAAATTGTATATCATACACTGCATTTGAGTAACAATGGGAAAGTAAATCTTCTTTGAAAGTTGATTTAACTTGTAACCCCACTTTTGAGAAAATGGGCTCAACAGAGATAGTAGTATAGTAAAGATTTCAAGACTAAAGTAGTAGTCTAGAATAAGGAAAAATTCCAGGTAAAAAAACAGTCTAGTCCTTGGCCGATATCCTAATCTGACTTTGGTGCAAGTCATGTTTGAGTTTGAGTTTGAGTTTATTTTTATTTTTACAGGGACAGTGCACATTAATCAACGTTTCAGTAAAAGTGCCGGTTTTAGCCAGCCGGCTAATTTTCAACCGCAGTCCCTGGGCAGGTTATTAAAAACAATTACAATATAGACAATAGCAACATAGAACAAGCAAGACATAGCAACATAGGACAAGCAAGACATAGCATACAGACAGAGCAACATAGGACAAGCAAGACGTAGCATACAGACAGAGCAACATAGAACAAAAAGCAGCAAGACAAAATTCATAAAAGCAACAAAGTGTTTCCACACCTCACAAGTTACAAACAACAGACATGGAAAGCGGCAACACACAGCTAGGGACCATGTTCACAAATCTGATTGACCTTTAGCCATGTCTTCAAGCATTTTGTGAAAGTGTGATATGTGGTGCAGTTATGTGTGTCTGATGGCAGTGTATTCCAGACATGGGAAGCTCTCACAGAGAATGCAGATTTACTAAAGGTGCTTTTCCTTAGGGGAACTATACAGTCACCTCTCATGGCAGACCTTGTAGATCTGCTGCCATATGTTTGGGTTTTCTGTTTAACAAAAATACTGAGTGGAGGGGGAGCCGAGCCATTTAGGATCTTGAATACAAGACATGCGTCGGTGTATTGCACAAGATTTTCCCAACTCAGGAGCTCATGCTTTCTGAGGATGTAACAGTGATGATGGCTATTGGGCTTCCTATCAAGCACTTTGAGAGCCTGTTTGTAGACAGACTGAATAGGTTTTAATGTTGTACAGCAAGCTTGGGTCCAACTAGTCAAGCAGTATGTTAAGTGGGGGAGTATCATAGATTTGAAGTACAGTTTTGCTACCTCTGTAGTCAAACAATTTCGTATAAATCGGAAATTAACAAAGGCTTTTGAAAAAGTAACAATTTTTCATAAAATTATACCGTTTTCTTAGCTAGCTAAGTTGTTTACCTGTTGCTAGGCAGTTGCTAGGGACATTCCTGAAAGAAGCTAGCTAGCTAACAAGGAGTGTCTAGTTGGCAGAAGAGAAGAAGGGACAAAGAAGGGACAAAGTGGGACAAAATAAGGACAGAAGAAAAGGGAAAGGGGACATTAAGGTGAAGCAGTCCTCTAAAGACACAAAAGACAATAATACAAGAAACAACACTTCTATTGCCTCTCCCTCTACGATACGCACTTCCGGTTTGGTTTGGAGCGAGTAGTTGCATTCCGCTTTGCTCCACAGGTAGTATTACAGGTAGTATTACATTTCATTTCATTACAGTACAACAGTTTGATTTGTTTGATCTTAGCTGGCTACATAGCCGTCTTTGTATCCAAGATAATTGTGTAGTCTAGAGTAATTGTCGAGGTTACCTAGCCAGTTAGAGGTTACCTAGCCAGCTACACTTTCAAACAAAGTCAACAACGCAGCCACTGCTAGCTAGCCTATTTCACCAGCCAGCAGTACTATATCATTTTAGTCAATAAGATTTTTTGCAACGTAAGCTTAACTTTCTGAACATTCGAGACGTGTAGTCCACTTGTCATTCCAATCTCCTTTGCATTAGCGTAGCCTCTTCTGTAGCCTGTCAACTATGTGTCTGTCTATCCCTGTTCTCTCCTCTCTGCACAGACCATACAAACGCTTCACACCGCGTGGCCGCTGCTACTCTAACCTGGTGGTCCCAGCGCGCACGACCCACGTGGAGTTCCAGGTCTCAGGCAGCCTCTGGAACTGCCGATCTGCGGCCAACAAGGCAGAGTTCATCTCAGCCTATGCTTCCCTCCAGTCCCTCGACTTCTTGGCACTGACGGAAACATGGATTACCACTGATAACACTGCTACTCCTACTGCTCTCTCCTCGTCTGCCCACGTGTTCTCGCACACCCCGAGAGCTTCTGGTCAGCGGGGTGGTGGCACTGGGATCCTCATCTCTCCCAAGTGGACATTCTCTCTTTCTCCCCTGACCCATCTGTCTATCGCCTCCTTTGAATTCCATGCTGTCACAGTTACAAGCCCTTTCAAGCTTAACATCCTTATCATTTATCGCCCTCCAGGTTCCCTTGGAGAGTTCATCAATGAGCTTGACGCCCTGATAAGTTCCTTTCCTGAGGATGGCTCACCTCTCACAGTTCTGGGTGACTTTAACCTCCCCACGTCTACCTTTGACTCATTCCTCTCTGCCTCCTTCTTTCCACTCCTCTCCTCTTTTGACCTCACCCTCTAACCTTCCCCCCCTACTCACAAGGCAGGCAATACGCTTGACCTCATCTTTACTAGATGCTGTTCTTCCACTAATCTCATTGCAACTCCCCTCCAAGTCTCCGACCACTACCTTGTATCCTTTTCCCTCTCGCTCTCATCCAACACTTCCCACACTGCCCCTACTCGGATGGTATCGCGCCGTCCCAACCTTCGCTCTCTCTCCCCCGCTACTCTCTCTTCTTCCATCCTATCATCTCTTCCCTCTGCTCAAACCTTCTCCAACCTATCTCCTGATTCTGCCTCCTCAACCCTCCTCTCCTCCCTTTCTGCATCCTTTGACTCTCTATGTCCCCTATCCTCCAGGCCGGCTCGGTCCTCCCCTCCTGCTCCGTGGCTCGACGACTCATTGCGAGCTCACAGAACAGGGCTCCGGGCAGCCGAGCGGAAATGGAGGAAAACTCGCCTCCCTGCGGACCTGGCATCCTTTCACTCCCTCCTCTCTACATTCTCCTCTTCTGTCTCTGCTGCTAAAGCCAATTTCTACCACTCTAAATTCCAAGCATCTGCCTCTAACCCTAGGAAGCTCTTTGCCACCTTCTCCTCCCTCCTGAATCCTCCTCCCCCTCCTCCCCCCTCCTCCCTCTCTGCTGATGACTTCGTCAACCATTTTGAAAAGAAGGTCGACGACATCCGATCCTCGTTTGCTAAGTCAAACGACACCGCTGGTTCTGCTCACACTGCCCTACCCTGTGCTTTGACCTCTTTCTCCCCTCTCTCTCCAGATGAAATCTCGCGTCTTGTGACAGCCGGCCGCCCAACAACCTGCCCGCTTGACCCTATCCCCTCCTCTCTTCTCCAGACCATTTCCGGAGACCTTCTCCCTTACCTCACCTCGCTCATCAACTCATCCTTGACCGCTGGCTACGTCCCTTCCGTCTTCAAGAGAGCGAGAGTTGCACCCCTTCTGAAAAAACCTACACTCGATCCCTCCGATGTCAACAACTACAGACCAGTATCCCTTCTTTCTTTTCTCTCCAAAACTCTTGAACGTGCCGTCCTTGGCCAGCTCTCCTGCTATCTCTCTCAGAATGACCTTCTTGATCCAAATCAGTCAGGTTTCAAGACTAGTCATTCAACTGAGACTGCTCTTCTCTGTGTCACGGAGGCGCTCCGCACTGCTAAAGCTAACTCTCTCTCCTCTGCTCTCATCCTTCTAGACCTATCGGCTGCCTTTGATACTGTGAACCATCAGATCCTCCTCTCCACCCTCTCCGAGCTGGGCATCTCCGGCGCGGCCCACGCTTGGATTGCGTCCTACCTGACAGGTCGCTCCTACCAGGTGGCGTGGCGAGAATCTGTCTCCGCACCACGTGCTCTCACCACTGGTGTCCCCCAGGGCTCTGTTCTAGGCCCTCTCCTATTCTCGCTATACACCAAGTCACTTGGCTCTGTCATATCCTCACATGGTCTCTCCTATCATTGCTATGCAGACGACACACAATTAATCTTCTCCTTTCCCCCCTCTGATAACCAGGTGGTGAATCGCATCTCTGCATGTCTGGCAGACATATCAGTGTGGATGACGGATCACCACCTCAAGCTGAACCTCGGCAAGACGGAGCTGCTCTTCCTCCCGGGGAAGGACTGCCCGTTCCATGATCTCGCCATCACGGTTGACAACTCCATTGTGTCCTCCTCCCAGAGTGCTAAGAACCTTGGCGTGATCCTGGACAACACCCTGTCGTTCTCAACTAACATCAAGGCGGTGACCCGTTCCTGTAGGTTCATGCTCTACAACATTCGCAGAGTACGACCCTGCCTCACGCAGGAAGCGGCGCAGGTCCTAATCCAGGCACTTGTCATCTCCCGTCTGGATTACTGCAACTCGCTGTTGGCTGGGCTCCCTGCCTGTGCCATTAAACCCCTACAACTCATCCAGAACGCCGCAGCCCGTCTGGTGTTCAACTTTCCCAAGTTCTCTCACGTCACCCCGCTCCTCCGCTCTCTCCACTGGCTTCCAGTTGAAGCTCGCATCCGCTACAAGACCATGGTGCTTGCCTACGGAGCTGTGAGGGGAACGGCACCTCCGTACCTTCAGGCTCTGATCAGGCCCTACACCCAAACAAGGGCACTGCGTTCATCCACCTCTGGCCTGCTCGCCTCCCTACCTCTGAGGAAGTACAGTTCCCGCTCAGCCCAGTCAAAACTGTTCGCTGCTCTGGCACCCCAATGGTGGAACAAACTCCCTCACGACGCCAGGTCAGCGGAGTCAATCACCACCTTCCGGAGACACCTGAAACCCCACCTCTTTAAGGAATACCTAGGATAGGATAAAGTAATCCTTCTAACCCCCCCCCCCCTTAAAAGAGTTAGATGCACTATTGTAAAGTGGTTGTTCCACTGGATATCATAAGGTGAATGCACCAATTTGTAAGTCGCTCTGGATAAGAGCGTCTGCTAAATGACTTAAATGTAAAAATGTTAAAAAAAAAAAAATTAGCTAGGTTGAATTTGGTTATTTGAATTACCTTTTTCACATGCTTTTTAAAAGAGAGGTTGGAATCAAGTATGATGCCAAGGTACTTAAAATCAGATACCACCTGGAGCTTCTCCCCTGACACATAGACATCTGGCTCAGTAGCATCTGTTGCCCTCTTTGTGAAGAACATGCAAACAGTTTTTTTCACATTGAGATGCAAACACGAGTCACTGAGCCACTTTGTAACCTGGACCATTACAGTAGTGAGTTCTTGTGCAGCTTGTTGTTTGCTCTTTGCATGCCCATATATCACTGTATCATCTGCATACATTAGAACTTCAGACCCAGTACAGACAGAAGGCAGATCATTAATGTACAGGCTGAACAGGAGGGGCCCCAGTATTGACCCTTGGGGCACGCCCACATCATAGCTAAGAGTGGGCGACAGCTCATTGCTCACTCTGACACACTGAGTTCTGCCTTCAAGGTATGATTTCATCCATCTCAAGGCATCAGGGGAAAAGTTGAACTTGGATAATTTTGTGATGAGAATCATCACAATCTCATGTTCTTCAACATCGTCGTCTCTGGTAAAAACACACTACATCAAATAAAATCAAAGTTTATTTGTCATATGGACAGGATACAGAAGGTATAAACGGTACCGTAAAATGGTTATTTGCATGCAGCAGTCAAAAGTTTGGACACACCTACTCATTCAAGGGTTTTTCTTTATTTTTACTATTTTCTACAAGGTAGAATAATAGTGAAGACATCAACACTATGAAATAACACATATGTAATCATGTAGTAACCAAAAAAGTAGCACCCTTTGCCTTGATGACACCTTTACACACTCTTGGAATTTTCTCAACCAGCTTCATGGGGAATGCTTTTCCAACAGTCTTGAAGGACTTCACACACAAGTTGAGCACTTGTTGACTGCTTTTCCTTCACTCTGCGGTCCCAAACCGTCTCAATTCGGTTGAGGTTGGGTGATTGCGGCGGCCAGGTCATCTGATACAGCACTCCATGACTCTCCTTAGTCAAATAGCCCTTACACCACCTGGAAGTGTGTTTTGGGTCTTGTCCCACTAAGCGCAAACCAGATGGGATGGCGTATCGCTGCAGAATGCTATGGTAGTCATGCTGTTTAAGTGTGCTTTGAATTCCAAATAAATCACCAACAGTGTCACCAGCAAAGCATCCTTACACCATCAGACATCCTCCATGCGTCACAGTGGGAACCACACATGCAGAGATCATCTGTTCACCTACTCTGCGTCTTACAAAATGTGAACTCATCAGACCAAAGGACAGATTTCCACCGGTCTAATGTCCATTGCTCGTGTTTCTTGGCCCAAGCAAGTCTCTTCTTATTACTGGTGTCCTTTAGCAGTGGTTTCTTTGCAGCAATTCGAACATGAAGGCCTGACTCAGTCTCTTCTGAACAGTTGATGTTGAGATGTGTCTGTTACTTGAACTCTGTGGAGCATTTATTTGGGCTGCAATTTTTAGGGCCTTCCTCTGACACCGCCTGGTATAGAGGTCCTGGATGGCAGGAAGCTTGGCCCCAGTGATGTACTGGGCCGTACGCACTACCCTCTGTAGTGCCTTGCAGTCGGAGCCCCGAGCAGATGCCATACCAGGCAGTGATGAACCAGTCAGGATGCTCTCGATGGTGCAGCTGTAGAACCTTTTGAGGGTCTGAGGACCCATGCCAAATATTTTCAGTCTCCTGAGGGGGAATAGGTTTTGTCGTGCCCTCTTCACAACTGTCTTGGTGTGTTTGGACTATGTTAGTTTGTTGGTGATGTGGACACCAAGGAACTTGAAGCTCTCAACCTGCTCCACTGCAGCCCTGTCGATGAGAATGGGGGCGTGCTCGGTCCTCTTTTTCCTGTAGTCCACAATCATCTCCTTTGTCTTGATCACGTTGAGGGAGAGGTTGATGTCAGAGATATGCCTCTGACTTCACATGCTATAAGCTTTTAGACTGACAACCGTTCTGAACTTGTTGCCCCATCCCTCCCGCTAATTGGGCAACTTTTGCAACAACAAAAAATGTCTGACTGAGGGAAATGCTGTAAATTAAGAGGACTCTATGTATTTTGAAATAAGAGACATTGAGGATTATAATAAATGCTTACGTGTCTTTTTGGATGGTGTAAAAATGTTATTTGAAATAAATGTTTTAGGCCTATTTATTTTTGCGGTTGGTGTTACTGGATGGTGTAAACTACATGAAACAAAACTACATTACAAAGAACAAAAATACATTCTTTAAAACAAAAATTGGGTGTAGAAACTAGATATAGGCCCAGATATAGAATAGACTGTTTTTAGCCTTTATATAACCATATGAACAAATTTATATACAATAGTCTGCCAGTACGAAAACACTTATGTAGGCATAGTCTATAATATTCTGCTCATATGAACAAATCTATTTTAGGCCATAACTGAATCAATTTCTGTAGGTTATATACAGTTGAAGTCGGAAGTTTATATACACTTAGGTTGGAGTTATTAAAACACGTTTTTCAACCACTTTCTTGTTAACAAACTATAGTTTTGGCAAGTTGGTTAGGACATCTACTATGTGCATGACAAGTCATTTTTCCAACAATTGTTCACAGACAGTGAATTATAAGTGAAATAATAATCTATCACAATTCCAGTGGGTCAGAAGTTTACATACACTAAATTGACTGTGCCTTTAAACAGCTTGGAAAATTCCAGAAAATTATGTCATGGCTTTAGAAGCTTCTGACAGGCAAATTGACAACATTTGAGTCAATTGGAGGTGTACCTGTGGATGTATTTCAAGGCCTACCTTCAAACTCAGTGCCTCTTTGCTTGACATCATGGGAAAATCAAAATAAATTGTAGACCTCGACAAGTCTGGTTCATCCTTGGGAGCAATTTCCAAACGCCTGAAGGTACCACGTTCATCTGTACAAACAATAGTACTCAAGTACAAACACCATGGGACCACACAGCCGTCATACCGCTCAGGAAGGAGACGTGTTCTGTCTCCTAGAGATGAACGTACTTTAGTGCGAAAAATGAAAATCAATCCCAGAACAACAGCAAAGGACCTTGTAAAGATGCTGAAGGAAACGGGTACAAAATATCTATATCCACAGTAAAACGGGTCCTATATCGACATAACCTGATAGGCCGCTCAGCAAGGAAGAAGCCACTGCTCCAAAATCGCCATAAAAAGCCAGACTACGGTTTGCAACTGCACATGGGGACAAAGATCATACTTTTTGGAGAAATGTCCTCTGGTCTGATGAAACAAAAATATAACTGTTTGGCCATGACCATCGTTATGTTTGGAGGAAAAAGGGGGATGCTTGCAAGCTGAAGAACACCATGGGGGTGGCGTTTTGCTGCAGGAGGTAATGGTGCACTTCACAAAATTGATGGCATCATGAGGTAGGAAAATTATGTGGATATATTGAAGCAATATCTCAAGACATCAGTCAGGAGTTAAATCTTGGTCGCAAATGGATCTTCCAAATGGACAATGACCTAAAACATACTTCCAAAGTTGTGGCAAAATAGCTTAAGTAAAACAAAGTCAAGGTATTGAAGTGGCCATCACAAAGCCCTGACCTCAATCCTATAGAAAATTTGTGGGCAGAACTGAAAAAGCGTGTGCGAGCAAGGAGGCCTACAAACCTGACTCAGTTACTTCTGACCCACTGGGAATGTGATGCAAGAAATAAAAGCTGAAATAAATAATTCTCTCTACTATTATTCTGACATTTCACATTCTTAAAATAAAGTGGTGATCCTAACTGACCTAATACAGGGAATTTTTACTAGGATTAAATGTTAGGATTTGTGAAACACTGAGTTTAAATGTATTTGGCTAAGGTGTATGTAAACTTCCGACTTCAACTGTAACTATCTTTCTAACCAATAGACAGCAGCTTTTGTTTTAGTTAACCTCTACTTCATCACCATCCCTGATCCGGGAGCATCCTCATCAGTAAAAAAGCTGACTAGCATAGCCTAGCATAGCGCCACAAGTAAATACTAGCATATAAATATCATGAAATCACAAGTCCAATACAGCAAATGAAAGAAGCATCTTGTGAATCCAGCCAATATTTAAAGTGTTTTACAGCGAAAACACAATATAGCATTATATTAGCTTACCACAATAGCCAAACACACAACCGCATTCATTCACCGCAAAGGTAGCAATCACAAAAAAACAGCAAAAGATATAAAATTAATCACTAACCTTGACCAACTTCATCAGATGACAGTCCTATAACATCAGGTTATACAATACACTTATGTTTTGTTCGAAAATGTGCATATTTTGAGCTGAAAACCGTGGTTATACATTGTGAAAATGTAGCAACTTTTTCCCAGAATCTCCGGGTATATTTCTGACACTCACCTAATCTGACCAAATAACTCATCATAAACTTTACTAAAAAATACATGTTGGACAGCAAATGAAAGATACACTAGTTCTTAATGCAATCGCCGTGTTAGATTTTGAAAAATAACTTTACCATAACAAACAGCTTACGTTATAGCGAGACAGCGCCCGCAAAAAGGAAGGAAAATACGACTAAACATTTTCCACAGAAATACGAAATAACATCATAAATGGTTCTTACTTTTGCTGAGCTTCCATCAGAATCTTGTACAAGGAGTCCTTTGTCCAGAATAAATTGTTGTTTGGTTTTAGAATGTCCTCTTCTCCTGTCGAATTAGCAACCTTAGCTAGCCAAGTGGCGCGAAGATGTCCATCTTCACCTAACGCAGAGAACGGAAAACTCCAAAACTCCCGATAAACGTTGAATAAACTGATAAAACTATATTGAAAAAACATACTTTACGATGATATTATCACATGTATCAAATAAAATCAAAGCCGGAGATATTAGCCGTTTATACCGAACGCTTTTCAGAAGCCAATGCTGATGTCCTTCCCGTGCCTTGGTAGACAAAGGAAATAGTGGTCACGTCATTCCAAGAGCTCTTGTTCGACCTCAGATCAAGCTAGACACCCCATTCCACCTCCCACTGCCTGTTGACATCTAGTGGAAGGCGTATGAAGTGCATGTATATCCATAGATTTCAAGCAAATGAATAGGAAGGCCCTGGAACAGAGCCTCGATTTCAGATTTTTCACTTCCTGTCAGGAAGTTTGCTGCAAAATGAGTTCTGTTTTACTCACAGATATAATTCAAACGGTTTTAGAAACTTGAGTGTTTTCTATCCAATAGTAATAATAATATGCATATTGTACAATCTAGAATAGAGTACGAGGCAGTTTAATTTGGGCATGATTTTTTACAAAGTGAAAACAGCGCCCCCATATTGACAAGAAGTTAAACCACAAGGCTAAACATTAACTAGCTAATGTTATCTATTTAACTTCCTAGCTAGGTTGCCTCATCAATAGCCTGCTTTAAACAGATACCCAAATACCTACCAAATGTATTTTTTAATTTCTAAATCATAGTTGATTAGCTAGCTAGTTGGTTACCTAGTTTCTCTACTGAAAAACGTACCTCTTAATTTTGTCAGCCATCGTTCACCTTTCACCGTGACCTTTCATATCCATGGTCAGAAATCCGTTTCGAGAACATTCAAGTCGTGATTGGTCAAAAAACCTGACCAATTGTGTTTCAGTAGACTGCTACAGACAACAGTGCATATGGAAAGTATTGAGACCCCTTGACTTTTTCCACGTTTTGTTACGTTACAGCCTTATTCTAAAATTGATTAAATCTTTTTTTTCAACTCAGTCTACACAAAATACCCCATAATGACAAACAAAAACTGATTTTTCAATTTATAAACCCCCCCAGAAATATTTAATTTATGTAAGTATTCAGACTTTTTTCTCATTACTTTGTTGAAGCACCTTTGGCAGCAATTACAGTCTCGAGTCTTCTTAGGTATGACGTTACAAGCTTGGCACACCTGTATTTGGGGAGTTTCTTCTCTGCAGATCCTCACAAGCTCTGTCGGCACAGCTATTTTAAAGTCTCTCCAGAGATGTTTGCTTGGGTTCAAATCCAGGCTCTGGCTGGGCAACTCAAGGACATTGAGACTGTCCTTGCATTGTCTTGGCTGTGTGCGTAGGGTCTTTTTCCTGTTGGAAGGTGAACCTTCACCCCATTATGAGGTCCTTAGCACTCTGGAGCAGGTTTTCATCAAGGATCTCGCTGTACTTTACGCCGTTTGTCTTTCCCTCTATCCTGACTTGTCTCCCAGTCCGTGCCACTGGAAAAACACCCCCACACCATGATGCTGCTACCACCATTGTCACGGCATTCAAGAGAAGAAGATGAGGACCAAGGTGCAGCGTGGCGAGTGTTCATATTTAATAACAACCGAACACTAAACACGAAAATGACAAAAGAATAACCGAAACAGTTCTGTCTGGTACAGATACAAAACAAAAAACAACTACCCACAAACACTGGCTGGAACAGGCTACCTATGTATGGCTCCCAATCAGAGACAACGATAGACAGCTGCCTCTGATTGGGAACCACACCAGGCCAAACACATAGAAACACAACAACATAGATAAAAGAACATAGACTGCCCACCCTAGTCACACCCTGGCCTAACCAAAATAGAGAATAAAAAGCCTCTCTATAGCCAGGGCGTGACAAGCATACTTTACCGTAGGGATGGTGCCATGTTTCCTACAGACGTGATGCTTGACATTCAGGCCAAAGAGTTGAATCTTGGTTTCATCAGACCAGAGTATCTTGTTTCTCATGGTCAGAGTCCTTTAGGTGCCTTTTGGCAAACTCTAAGTGGGCTCTCAGTGCCTTTTTACTGAGGAGTGGCTTCTGTCTGGCCACTCTACCACAAAGGCCTAGTTGGTGGAGAGCTTCAGAGATCCTTGTCCTTCTGGAAGGTTCTCCCATCTCCACAAAGGAACTCTGGAGATCTGTCAGAGTGACCATCGTGTTCCTGGTCACCTCCCTGACCAAGGCCCTTCTCCCCCGATTGTTCAGTTTGGCCGGGTGGCCAGCTCTGGGTAGCGTGTTCCAAACTTCTTCCATTTAAGAATGATGGAGGCCACTGTGTTCTTGGGGACCTTCAATGCTGCAGACATTTTTGGTATCCTTCCCCAGATCTGTGCCTCTACACAACTTGTCTCGGAGCTCTAAGGACGATTCGTTCGACCTCATGGCTTGGTTTTTGCTCTGACATGCACTGTCAACTTATATAGACAACTGGACATTTTTTAGTCATTTAGCAGACGCTCTTATCCAGAGCGACTTACAGTAGAGTGCATACATTTTATTACATTTTTACATACTGAAACAAGGATATCCCTACCGGCCAAGAGCAGACGCTCTTATCCAGAGCGACTTACAGTAGAGTGCATACATTTTATTACATTTTTTTTTACATACTGAGACAAGGATATCCCTACCGGCCAAACCCTCCCTACCGGCCAAACCCTCCCTAACCCGGACGACGCTATGCCAATTGTGCGTCGCCCCACGGATCTGATTTGACATGATTTGGAAAGGCACACAATCTATTGAATTTACCACTGGTGGACTCCAATCAAGTTGTAGAAACATCTCAAGGAAGATTAATGGAAACAGGATGGACCTGAGTTCAATTTCAAGTCTCATAGCAAAGGTTCTGAATACTCACATATATAAGGTATTATTATGTCTGACCATTTTTAGGGCCTTCCTCTGACAGCGCCTGGTATAGAGGTCCTTGATGGCAGGAAGCTTGGCTCCAGTGATGTCCTCGGTCGTACACACTACCCTCTGTAGCACCTTCCGGTCAGATGCCGAGCAGTTCCCATACCAGGCAGTGATGCAACCAGTCAGGATGCTCTCAATGGTACAGCTGTAGAACTTTTTGAGGATCTGAGGACCCATGACAAATCTTTTCAGTGTCCTGAGGAGGAAAAGGTGTCGTGCCCTCTTCACGACTGTCTTGGTGTGTTTGGACCATGATAGCTTGTTGGTGATGTGGACACCAAGGAACTTAACTCTCAACCCGCTCCACTTCAGCCTCCGCCAATGTTAATGGGGGCCTGTTCGGAACTCCTTTTCCTGTAGTCCACGATCAGCTCCTTTGTCTTGCTCACATTGAGGGAGAGGTTGTTGTCCTGGCACCACACTGCTCGATCTCTGACCTCCCTATTGACTGTCTCATCGTTGTCGGTGATCAGGCCTACCACTGTTGAGTCGTCAGCAAACTTAACGATGATGTTGGAGTTGTGCTTGGCCACGCTTTCATGGATGAACAGAGAGTACAGGAGGGGACTAAACACGCCTCCCTGAGGGGCCCCCGTGTTGAGGATCAGCATGGCAGATGTGTTGTCACCCACCCTTACCACCTGAAGGCAGTCCGTCAGGAAGCCCAGGATCCAGTTGCAGAGGGTGGTGTTTAGTCCCAGGGTCCTTAGCTTAGTGTTGAGCTTTGAGGGCACTATGGTGTTGAATACTGAGCTGTAGTCAATAAACAGCATTCTCATGTCGGTGTCCTTTTGTCCAGGTGGGAAAGGGCAGTGTGGAGTGCGATTTAATATTTTGTCATCTGTGGTCTGTTTGGGCGGTATGCGGTACGTGAGTGCTACAGGGAGGTTATCATTTAGGTTACCTTCACTTTCTTGGGCACTGGAACTATGGTCTGTTTGAAGCATGTAGGTATTACAGACTCGGTCAGGGAGAAATTGAAAATGTCAGTGAAGACACTTGCCAGTTAGTCCGCGCTTTCTTTGAGTACACGTGTTGGTAATCCATCTGGCCCCACGGCTTTGTGAATGTTGACCGGTAAGAACTTCTATTTTAGCCCTTGGCACCACAGAAGCTCGCAAGCAGTAATTGAATAACATAGACTTCAACATTTATTTTGCAACGCTTGCACATGCGACACGAGCGGTCTGGTCCGCCTGTTACTCACATCGGCTGCGAAGAGAGTGATCATACAGTTGTCCGGAACAGTTGGTGCTCTCATGCATGCTTTAGTGTTGCTTGCCTTGAAACGAGCATAAAAGTAATTTAGCTCATCTTGTAGGTTTGTCACTGGGCAGCTCGCGGCCGGGTCTCCCTTTGTAGTCCGTTATATTTTTCAAGCCCTGCCACATCCGACGAGCGTCGGAGCTGGTGTAGTAAGATCCAATCTTAGTCCTGTATTGATGCTTTGCCTGTTTGATGGTTCATCTGAGGGCATAGCGGAATTTCTTATAAGCGGCTGGATTAGTTTCCCTCTCCTTGAAAGCGGCAGCTTTAGCTTGATGCGGATGTTGCCTGTAATCCATGGCTTCTAGTTGGGAAATGTACGTATGGTCACTGTGGGGACGACGTCGTCAATTTTATTTACCACGAAGGGCTCATTGAGATTTGAAATCTATTTTTCAAGACCGTCCTGGATGCACTTACTGATGAAGCCGGTGACTGAGGTGGTATACTCCTCAATGCCATTGGATAACCTTCCCAAGTTCTCTCACGTCACCCCGCTCCTCCGCTCTCTCCACTGGCTTCCAGTTGAAGCTTGCATCCGCTACAAGACCATGGTGCTTGCCTACGGAGCTGTGAGGGGAACGGCACCTCCGTACCTTCAGGCTCTGATCAGGCCCTACACCCAAACAAGGGCACTGCGTTCATCCACCTCTGGCCTGCTCGCCTCCCTACCTCTGAGGAAGTACAGTTCCCGCTCAGCCCAGTCAAAACTGTTCGCTGCTCTGGCACCCCAATGGTGGAACAAACTCCCTCACGACGCCAGGTCAGCGGAGTCAATCACCACCTTCCGGAGACACCTGAAACCCCACCTCTTTAAGGAATACCTAGGATAGGATAAAGTAATCCTTCTAACCCCCCCCTCCCTCTTAAAAGACTGAGATGCACTATTGTAAAGTGGTTGTTCCACTGGATATCATAAGGTGAATGCACCAATTTGTAAGTCGCTCTGGATAAGAGCGTCTGCTAAATGACTTAAATGTAAATGTAAATGGATGAATCAAGGAACATATTTTAAATGGTGAGAGAAGCGCTACACCTGGTGGAGAGACGCTGTAAGACACAGAATTAGTTGCTTTATGCGTGCTGTACGTTACGTCATGACACGTCACAATTTAACATATAGCGTCAGAGGGGTCAGTTTTTTCAACTTTTCTTCAAAACTATTGAGCGAGTACCATGTCAATCAATGCTTGAAGAGAAATGTAGTTCACACCCCAGATTTTGATGTCATCACAGTTGCTACTGTCCCATTAGTTTTCATTGCAGCCTCGTTTGAATGTCGCTGTTGCGCAAATATGTACGGAATGGGGTTAGTCACAGTTACATGGTTGAAAATAGCTGCTAACGTTAGCTACCTTTCTGTCTGACAACATGAATATTATAACATGTATAAAAACATTTGTACCAGTTCTGAAGACTGTTGATCAAATGGAATCGAGTTATCTTGTCCTTAAATGTTATCACATTGGCATTCACAGTCTCACATTTCCACTCTGTTGTTGGGTTGTCACTAGTTACCAAATCCACAAAGTAGAAATTGGTCACTAGATAACACAGCCACAAATTCTCAGAGCAGATGTTGATGCTACATCTTCCCAGTGGCGATTACCAATGAGAGCTTTGTTTTATGGGATATCGTGTTAAAATCTAGAAGAAACACTGCAATATTGCCAGGGGGTTCTCCAAAAACACCTATAGGTTTAAGTGCCTTGTTGCAAACAAGAGCACCTATTGGTAGATGGGTAAAAAAAAATAAAAGCAGACACTGGATATTCCTTTAACAGGTACTGTATCATCTGATGTGTCTGAAGTATGATTCTGTATACTCATGGTTATCAATATTTCCTGCCGAAGATGCAGTAAGCACAATTAATATTATGCATTTTTAGGACTGACTAAGATGTACTTAGTTTTCACTATGCAACATGTTTATTTTTTTCCTTCCAGACTGATGGAATGTCCACTACCGAGTTTACAAATTATTCTGGATATCTCCCTTTGAAAGGCTTCCTGAGGCAGGTGATTTAGGAGAGCAGTTAGTAAGACTGTATACTATACAGTATTAAGGTACCCGGATCCAGTTGTTAAGGGAGCTCCCAAATTAAGTAAGGCCTGGCCATTTTGCCCTATGTTTTACCACACACGCCAGCATCCACACACAACCCACCCATTATGAATATTTGTTAGTTGTGTTAATACCGTGTTTGATTTATTGTGTGGGGTATTTTTATGTGGTTTTAGTGGGTTCTTCACAGGTTAGAAAGGATGCACCTTAATAAAGGGCCCACAAATGGAATTTTCCTGAAGTATCAATTGTCCGAGTTTTGGTTGCACATATGTAAATTGTCCTTAAAGAAATGTATTAAAAACCCAATTGTAAACCTGGTACAAGACATGTTTGAAATGTCTTTAGATAATGAGTCTGAAGTACAGGGAAAGAAATGGAAAAGAAACACTCACTTAATGGGGTTGAATAACCTCTGAACTCTGTTCTGACTTTCTGGTGAGGCCTGATCACCCTTTACTAGAAAGGTTAGGTGAGATTTAACCTTTTCACACATACCACCACACGGGTGTGACCATTCTACAGTGGTCCCTGTAGCATACGATCAAACCGGTGTGATTAGAACACTTACTTAGAATGTCCAGTTTCGGTATGAAGCAACAATCAGCATTTGAGCTGGTCACACAGTTTTTTCAGAAACATTTTGCACAAACACAGTCCTTACAAAGTTATGTCCAGAATGTGAGCAGTTTATTTTTGGATGCAATGTTCAGACATCCACAGAAGTATCTACAGCATAACACAATCATCCAAGACGGAAAAATGTAGGCTACATTTGTTCTATCACTAACTGAGGAAAGATTGATGTAACAGAAGCGGTCATATTTGTATAACTCAGCTGACAAACTACAAAATGAATTAGCTAATAGAAATTACTATTTATAATTAATCACATCATGGTTTGAGCTCACCATTGATCAAAATAATTGAGTAAAACACTCTCGAAATCGAAAGTAATCCGACGATGGGTAGTTTGTGCCATGCTTTTTTCTCTCACAGAAACCAAAGAAAATAAGAGAAGACAAGATGAGTTTGGTCTGTTTATAGTATGCATGTTGAGGGGGGGGGGGGGGTCGTCTCCCAATCATTTCCACAAGTTCTCAAAAAATGAGTGAACCCTTAGTCACCTCATTTTGTTATAACATCTCTGGTCCGACAGAAGATGACGTGAACCCCAGAATGCATTGTATGTCAACAAACATGGCTCCACACACAGCTGGTATTAGCTTAGCTCATCATAATCAGTGCCCATTACAATCTATGCAAGAATCAGAATGTATCACTTGTCACTGGTAATTGAAAACATGTGAATAAAACAGTAAATATATAAATAATTACCACACAAAACCTTTTCTGATAGTGATTTATTGATACAAGTTGCGAGTGCCGGCAGTCAATCACGTAACCTCTCATTCCCACTCTGAGCCATTCAGTGATGTTGTTTATGTATGTAGCTAGTGAGCTAAGCTGTAGCATTAGCAATGTCTTTCAAAAGGAGACAACTCACAAATGCGGAAATTCTGGAGATTTCTTACAATTCTGACAATGAGTCTGAGTACGAAAGTCAGGAATCAGATTCTGACAGTGAGGAGCTGCCCCCCAACCTTGTAGCCATTGAGAACCCTGATTCCGAGGACTCCTTGTCCTCTGACGAAGTCCCAGGTCCTTTTGAAGATGCTGGTGGTGATGGAGGCAGACCGACAGTGGATGAAGTACAGGAGTTCTGTGGTAGCTGGAAGGCTGCCAGCCATTTCAGGCCTCCTGGCCCTGCTGTTTGCTTTGATGAGTCCCAGATGAGTCCCTTGCCATTTCCATCTGAGGCAGAGTGCTTCAAGTTGTTTCTGACAGAGGAGCTGGTGGGATACATAGTAGAGGAGACTGTTTGGGTTCGTTCCTTTCGTCCTTGTCAATCATTGGCTCAATGGTGAAGCATTATTGCAATATCTTAAATTAAATCATTCAAAAACCTTTATTAATGCAATTGCAGACAGAAGTTGACAATCAGGAACATATCACGCATGTTTCCGAGCAAGTTCTGCATCAAAGAAAAGGTCTCAAGTTGTTTTGTTAAACCCTAAGTCCAGCCCTGGTGATGTCACTACCTACGTCATTACCTTAACTCCTGAGACCAAAACCATGCCTATAAAGCTATATAAACAAGGCTTTTAGTGTTATCTAAAAACTTGGCAGTAAATGTCCACTCCCAAAAGTTGTTTTATCATGGAATGTTTCACTAGTCTTATCTCCTACACTCCCCTGCAGAGTTCTGTCTCAGTCACACATTTGTCAGAGGGGTCTCTTTTTGAAAGAGAGAGAACTATAAAATAACTGTGGAACAATTCTAAACCTCTATAATGAATATATATATTGTTAATCTGTAGTCTAGGACCATATATATGTAAGGAGCGAGGGGTCTTATAACCCCTCCCCTTCTATTAATACAACATAAGCATAATCAATTATTCTAATACATCAAACATTTTGGTACAGCCCTTATCATGACCCCTAGGTGAACCCGACAAGACCAATCGCTATGCCTTGGAGCTACAAGAGGAGAGCCAAGAGTGAGGGGGAAACTTGCTAAATGGGTGACAACCACAATTAGTGAAATGTATACCTTCGTGGTGACAGTCCTTCTCATGGGGATAGTAAAGAACTCCATAAGAGAATACTGGAGCACAGATCCCATGTTTGCAACTCCCTTCTTTGCCACCCTCTTTTCCCAAGACCGCTTCCTAGTTCTGCTGCGATCCCTGCATTTCTTCAACAATGCTACTGCCATCCTAAATGACCCGTTATACAAAATTAAAAATGTTCTTACCAGCCTGACATCAGCATTTGGTCGGGTCTTTGTTCCATCTGTAGCCTGTCAACTATGTGTCTGTCTATCCCTGTTCTCTCCTCTCTGCACAGACCATACAAACGCTCCACACCGCGTGGCATCGGCCACCCTAATCTGGTGGTCCCAGCGCGCACGACCCACGTGGAGTTCCAGGTCTCCGGTAGCCTCTGGAACTGCCGATCTGCGGCCAACAAGGCAGAGTTCATCTCAGCCTATGCCTCCCTCCAGTCCCTCGACTTCTTGGCACTGACGGAAACATGGATCACCACAGATAACACTGCTACTCCTACTGCTCTCTCTTCGTCCGCCCACGTGTTCTCGCACACCCCGAGAGCTTCTGGCCAGCGGGGTGGTGGCACCGGGATCCTCATCTCTCCCAAGTGGTCATTCTCTCTTTCTCCCCTTACCCATCTGTCTATCGCCTCCTTTGAATTCCATGCTGTCACAGTTACCAGCCCTTTCAAGCTTAACATCCTTATCATTTATCGCCCTCCAGGTTCCCTCGGAGAGTTCATCAATGAGCTCGATGCCTTGATTAGCTCCTTTCCTGAGGACGGCTCACCTCTCACAGTTCTGGGCGACTTTAACCTCCCCACGTCTACCTTTGACTCATTCCTCTCTGCCTCCTTCTTTCCACTCCTCTCCTCTTTTGACCTCACCCTCTCACCTTCCCCCCCTACTCACAAGGCAGGCAATACGCTCGACCTCATCTTTACTAGATGCTGTTCTTCCACTAACCTCATTGCAATTCCCCTCCAAGTCTCCGACCACTACCTTGTATCCTTTTCCCTCTCGCTCTCATCCAACACTTCCCACACTGCCCCTACTCGGATGGTATCGCGCCGTCCCAACCTTCGCTCTCTCTCCCCCGCTACCCTCTCCTCTTCCATCCTATCATCTCTTCCCTCTGCTCAAACCTTCTCCAACCTATCTCCTGATTCTGCCTCCTCAACCCTCCTCTCCTCCCTTTCTGCATCCTTTGACTCTCTATGTCCCCTATCCTCCAGGCCGGCTCGGTCCTCCCCTCCCGCTCCGTGGCTCGACGACTCATTGCGAGCTCACAGAACAGGGCTCCGGGCAGCCGAGCGGAAATGGAGGAAAACTCGCCTCCCTGCGGACCTGGCATCCTTTCACTCCCTCCTCTCTACATTTTCCTCTTCTGTCTCTGCTGCTAAAGCCACTTTCTACCACTCTAAATTCCAAGCATCTGCCTCTAACCCCAGGAAGCTCTTTGCCACCTTCTCCTCCCTCCTGAATCCTCCTCCCCCTCCCCCCCCTCCTCCCTCTCTGCAGATGACTTCGTCAACCATTTTGAAAAGAAGGTCGACGACATCCGATCCTCGTTTGCTAAGTCAAACGACACCGCTGGTTCTGCTCACACTGCCCTACCCTGTGCTCTGACCTCTTTCTCCCCTCTCTCTCCAGATGAAATCTCGCGTCTTGTGACGGCCGGCCGCCCAACAACCTGCCCGCTTGACCCTATCCCCTCCTCTCTTCTCCAGACCATTTCCGGAGACCTTCTCCCTTACCTCACCTCGCTCATCAACTCATCCCTGACCGCTGGCTACGTCCCTTCCGTCTTCAAGAGAGCGAGAGTTGCACCCCTTCTGAAAAAACCTACACTCGATCCCTCCGATGTCAACAACTACAGACCAGTATCCCTTCTTTCTTTTCTCTCCAAAACTCTTGAACGTGCCGTCCTTGGCCAGCTCTCCCGCTATCTCTCTCAGAATGACCTTCTTGATCCAAATCAGTCAGGTTTCAAGACTAGTCATTCAACTGAGACTGCTCTTCTCTGTATCACGGAGGCGCTCCGCACTGCTAAAGCTAACTCTCTCTCCTCTCATCCTTCTAGACCTATCGGCTGCCTTCGATACTGTGAACCATCAGATCCTCCTCTCCACCCTCTCCGAGTTGGGCATCTCCGGCGCGGCCCACGCTTGGATTGCGTCCTACCTGACAGGTCGCTCCTACCAGGTGGCGTGGCGAGAATCTGTCTCCTCACCACGTGCTCTCACCACTGGTGTCCCCCAGGGCTCTGTTCTAGGCCCTCTCCTATTCTCGCTATACACCAAGTCACTTGGCTCTGTCATAACCTCACATGGTCTCTCCTATCATTGCTATGCAGACGACACACAACTAATCTTCTCCTTTCCCCCTTCTGATGACCAGGTGGCGAATCGCATCTCTGCATGTCTGGCAGACATATCAGTGTGGATGACGGATCACCACCTCAAGCTGAACCTCGGCAAGACGGAGCTGCTCTTCCTCCCGGGGAAGGACTGCCCGTTCCATGATCTCGCCATCACGGTTGACAACTCCATTGTGTCCTCCTCCCAGAGCGCTAAGAACCTTGGCGTGATCCTGGACAACACCCTGTCGTTCTCAACTAACATCAAGGCGGTGGCCCGTTCCTGTAGGTTCATGCTCTACAACATCCGCAGAGTACGACCCTGCCTCACACAGGAAGCGGCGCAGGTCCTAATCCAGGCACTTGTCATCTCCCGTCTGGATTACTGCAACTCGCTGTTGGCTGGGCTCCCTGCCTGTGCCATTAAACCCCTACAACTCATCCAGAACGCCGCAGCCCGTCTGGTGTTCAACCTTCCCAAGTTCTCTCACGTCACCCCGCTCCTCCGCTCTCTCCACTGGCTTCCAGTTGAAGCTCGCATCCGCTACAAGACCATGGTGCTTGCCTACGGAGCTGTGAGGGGAACGGCACCTCAGTACCTCCAGGCTCTGATCAGGCCCTACACCCAAACAAGGGCACTGCGTTCATCCACCTCTGGCCTGCTCGCCTCCCTACCACTGAGGAAGTACAGTTCCCGCTCAGCCCAGTCAAAACTGTTCGCTGCTCTGGCCCCCCAATGGTGGAACAAACTCCCTCACGACGCCAGGACAGCGGAGTCAATCACCACCTTCCGGAGACACCTGAAACCCCACCTCTTTAAGGAATACCTAGGATAGGATAAAGTAATCCTTCTCACCCCCCCCCTTAAAAGATTTAGATGCACTATTGTAAAGTGGCCGTTCCACTGGATGTCATAAGGTGAATGCACCAATTTGTAAGTCGCTCTGGATAAGAGCGTCTGCTAAATGACTTAAATGTAAATGTAATATGCATTGATGAGTACCTGATGTTAGGGAAAGGTAGGCTGGCGTTCCGTCAATATATTCCCTCCAAAAGGCACAGGTTTGGTGTCAAGCTCTTTGTCATGTGTGATGTCCTGGACAAATCCTGTCTTCACATTATAGTCTACACAGTGTCCACCACTGATATCCAACATTGAGAGGCTTGGGGTGTCTGGGTCCGTGGTGATGACAATGCTGGCTCATCTCAGCAAGGGACACACTTTGTATGTGGACAATTGGTACAGCAGTCCCTCACTATTCCAGCATCTGCTCTCCAACAGCACAGGGGCCTGTGGAACGGTCAGGTCAAACAGGGAAGGGGATGCCGGAAGATGCGGAGAGGGGAGGTGGAGTTCAAGGAGAACGGTCAACAGCTGGCAGTAAAGTGGCATGACAAACGAGACGTCCATGTCCTCTCTACTGTCCATACAGCCACCTGACGGGAGAGAGAAAGTTCAAACCAGACTGTGCGCTTGACTATAACGCAAAATGGATAAGGTTGACATAATAAACTGCTTTGTTTGATGAACAGATAAGTGCTAGGGAAACTACCAAGTAGTATAAGAATATATTTTTCCATCTCTTTGACACTGCTGCCCTCAATGGCAACATAGTTCACCACCAACTAACAGGTGAGATGATTACTGAACAATTAATTTTTTGTAATTGGACGTACAGTTCACATGCAGTTCCATTATGCAATTATAGTGACAATATCTCACCCACCTACCCACTGCCTCATTTTCCTCTCCCTTCCCTCATCCTCCCCACAGGTAGAGAAAACATGAGGGATCTGCTGGAGGAGTACCACACCACTGGAGGCCGTCCTGCTGCAGGCAATCCCCTACGCCTCACTGCACGGCATTTTTCCTGCGAAGACCTTCAAACTGCTGCTCAAAGTACTCACACACGCAGGCACTGCAAAGTCTGCCTGTCTGGCACCAGGAGAAGGAAGCAGAGGAGGGTTGAGAAAGTACATGTGTTTAGTTTGTGATATACCTTTATGTGTTTCATTGTGCTTTGGGGAGTACCATATGCTCAAGCACTATTGAGCACATCTGCAGCAATTACTGACTGACTTGACCGGTGATCTGCCATGATACTATGCCTTTAGATTTGGCAGGTGGAATTGCAGTTAATCAATCACTGCATGAATATGAAATATGGGTTATGCATATTCATGAGTAGTCAGTCTTATTGCATTTTCTTTTTCTCTGGTAAAACAGGTTTTGTTGTTGTTCAACCACGACCAATACTGCAATAAAATAGACGCCTATTACATATAGGCCTATGTGTTTTCTTGCTGTGTTTCCAGTAAAACTGTTCAGGAGTATAATGAATGACTGCTTTTGTATGCTTCAATCTTCAGCTCCAAAGATGTCCAGCTCCAGTTATGATATTGGCAGATAATGTTCAATACTGTGTGTGGTTTCTGAAAGTACACAATAAAGAGGAATTATTAGAAATAAAAATACAACATCGGGATATAGCAATAAAACACTATTACAAAGAAGTAACATAACAACACTGCTATAAAAAATAATATATTGCATTGACAAAATCATAAATATGAGTTATATAACAGTAAGAAACAGTAACTGTTGAGCTCCACAAGGGGACAGAGCTGGTTAGAACTGAGCTATGCTAAACAGGCCAAATTAAAACAAATCATGGTCATAAAGGCCAGCGTAGCTTCAAAAGACAACACATGCTAATACTTCTCTGACACAATTAGCATTGTTTTACAGAGCTAATAGAAGAATGTAGCTAGCTACATAAGAGCGATTGAATAACACCATGAAGGTTATGAAATGAGTAACTTTACCTCGCGTGTCCGCGGTTATAAGGAATATACAAATATATTATGCTCCATACATACAGTGAGCTACAGCAGAAATGACATATTACGTTATAATAGTTTCTATATGTCATGTTAAGGCACTTACTTTGATAGAAAAGCACAAAGTTATTATCATGTAGTAATGAAAACAACAATGAAGGCGGAGTGGGCACCAGCTGGAAAATGTGAAAAGGTGTGTGCAGGACCTGTTCTGACTGGAGAATCACAAATGTGTGCATACTTGATCTCCGGAAACAAATGGGGAAGTTTTTCGGCTCAGTAATGCCTAAAAGATTAATTGTCCACAAAAGTGAAATTCGTAACATATCATACGATTAGCAAATTGTACGAATTGCAGTTCGTAACATAATGTACGAATTGAAATTCATAACATATATATACATATACCCACCCCTTCAAATTAGTGGATTCGACTATTTCAGCCACACTCGTTGCTGACAGGTGTATAAAATTGAGCACACAGCCGAGCAATCTCCATAGCCAAAAATTGTCAGTAGAACAGCCTTACTAAAGAGCCATGTGGCTTTCAACGTGGCACCTTTCCAACAAGTTAGTTCGTCAAATTTCTGCCCTGCTAGAGCTGCCCCGGTCAACTGTAAGTGCTGTTATTGTGAAGTGGAAACATCTGTGAGTAACAACGGCTCAGCCGCGAAGAGGTAGGTCACACAAGCTCACAGAACGGGACAGTTGATCGCTGAACCACGAAGCACGTAAAAATTTGTCCTCTGTTAAAACACTCACTACAGAGTTCCAAACTGCCTCTGGAAGCAACGTCAGCACAATAACTGTTAGTCGGGTGCTTCATTAAATGGGTTTCAATGGCCAAGCAGCCACACACAAGCCTAAGATCACCATGTGAAATGCCAAGCATCGGCTGGAGTGGTGTACAGTGCTTTGCAAAAGTATTCATCCCCCTTATTGTTTTTCCTATGTTGCTGCATTACAACCTGTAATTTAACCTCTTGAAGCTAGGGGGCAGAATTTCTTTTTTTTTTTTTTTAAATAACGTTCCCAAGGTAAACAGACTATTTCTCAGGCCCAGATCGTAGAATATGCATATAATTTACAGATTAGGATAGAAAACACTCCAACGTTTCCAAAACTGTTAAATATTGTCTGTGAGTATAACAGAACTGGTTTTGCAGGCGAAAACCTGAGGAAATCCAACCCAGGACAATAAATTGCAATGTCCTTACTGTGAGACGCCTAAGACAGCGCTACAGGGAGACAGGACAGACAGCTGATCGTCCATCCTACCCATGCTAGATTACGGAGACATCATTTATAGATTGGCAGGTAAGGGTGCTCTCGAACGGCTAGATGTGCTTTACCATTTGGCCGTCAGATTTGCCACCAATGCTCCTTATAGGACACATCACTGCACTCTATACTCCTCTGTAAACTGGTCATCTCTGTATACCCGTCGCAAGACCCACCGGTTGATGCATATTTATAAAACACTCTTAGGCCTCACTCCCCCCTATCTGAGATATCTACTGTAGCCCTCATCCTCCACATACAACACCCGTTCTGCCAGTCACATTCTGCTAAAGGTCCCGAAAGCACACGCATCCCTGGGTCGCTCGTCTTTTCAGGTTGCTGCAGCTAACAACTGGAACGAGCTGCAACAAACACTCAAACTGGACAGTTTTATCATAATCTCTTCATTCCAAGACTCAATCATGGACACTCTTACTGACAGTTGTGGCTGCTTTGCGTGATGTATTGTTGTCTCTACCTTCTTGCCCTTTGTGCTGTTGTCTGTGCCCAATAATGTTTGTACCATGTTGTTTGCTGCTGCCATGTTGTGTTGCTACCATGTTGTTGTCATGTTGTGTTGCTACCATGCTATGTTGTCATGTGTTGCTGCTTTGCTATGTTGTTGTCTTAGGTCTCTCTTTATGTAGTGTTGTGTTGTGTTGTCTCTTGTCAGGATGTGTGTTTTGTCCTATATTTATAACAAATGTTTTATTTTTAATCCCAGCCCCCCACGGCTTGTACTCACCACCAACCGCGGATTGTTTGTTTGTGGACTGATTCTTAGATAGTGTGCTCACCGGTCACGTGTGCATAGTTATCCAGCAGATGCACCCGCTCAGTAATTAGAATCTTCTGGTGAGGGTTCATTTTGATTTGTTGAATGTTTCTGTGATATTATGTCCTGAGATATTGAAATACATTGGCCATTAATATTTGAACTATTTAAACAGCCCCCGTCCCCGCAGGAGGCCTTTTGCCTTTTGGTAGGCCATCATTGTACATAAGAATTTGTTCTTAACTGACTTGCCTAATTAAATAAAGATTCAATTAAAAATCATGGCTCTGCTGGAGGTTAATGAAAATTACACCTTCGCCTGACATGACATCTGATCCCGTTAGATGAGGAATGTCAGGCTGAATCCTTACAGGCTGTCAAGTCTGCTTCCCCCTAAGAACTGAACTCTCAGCTCTTTGAAAGATAACGCATGTGGGTCTTTCTAATAATGGGGCCAATGTGTGACTTTGGGATTGAAATTTCAAAATGGTTTGAAACAAAAATCCCAAATATTTTTATGCAGTTACACGTGTGTACTTAGAGGAATACATGCAAATTCCACTCCAGCCATTACAATGAGCCCATCCTCCTAGTGCTTCTCCCACCAGCCTCCTCTGGTTCATAAAGACATTGGCAAGTCAAATTCAAGGACTTTCAGGGACATTTTCAAGCGCTTAATTGTAATTTTCAAGGACTTCAGTGTTATGCAATTGTATAATTTATATAATTGTAGATATAAGACCAATAATAAGCTGGGTGGTTCGAGTCCTGAATGCTAATTGGCTGACAGCCGTGGCATATCAGACCATATGCCATGGGTATGACAAAACATTTATTTTTATTTATCTAATTACGTTGGTAACCAGTTTATTATCGCAATAAGGCACCTCAGAGGTTTGTGGTATATGGCCAATGGCTATGTCTAGGTACTTTGCATTGTGCCGTGCGTAAGAACAGCCCTTAGCCGTTGTATATTGGCCATATACCACACCTCATCTGGCCTTATTGCTTAATTATACCATTGTTGAATACACGAATACTGCTTTTAACCTGTTGAGGATAGAGGGCGCTATTTACACTTTGGGGGAAAATCGTGCCCAATTTAAACGGCCTCGTACTCTATTCTTGCTCGTACAATATGCATATTATTATTACTATTGGATAGAAAACACTCTCTAGTTTCTAAAACCGTTTGAATTATATCTGTGAGTAAAACAGAACTCATTTTGCAGCAAACTTCCTGATAGGAAGTGGAAAATCTGAAATCGATGCTCTGTTCTAGGGCCTGCCTATAAATGTGCTTGATATTTATTAGTAAACATGCACTTCATACGCCTTCCACTAGATGTCAACATGCAGTGGGAGAAGAAATGGAGTGTATAACATCATCTGAGGTCGAATAAAAGCTCTTGGCATGACGTGAGCCCAATTTCCTGTTTTCTGGAACGTGCGAGAAGTGACCTGGTATTGCCTTCTGTAAAGCTGTCGTTATAGACGACTAATATCTCCGGCTTTGATTTTATTTGATACATGTGACAATATCATCGTAAAGTATGTTTTTTCAATATAGTTTTATTAGATTATTGAATTTTTTTCGGGACGTTAGGCGTGTTGCTTTGTCTGCGTTTGTTCACGAAGGAGAGCTTCGCGCCACTTTGCTAGCTTTCCGTGCTAATTGACTGGAGAAGAAGACATTCTAAATCCAAACAACGATTGTTCTGGACAAAGGACCCCTTGTACAACATTCTGATGGAAGATCATCAAAAGTAGGACCCATTTTATGACGCTATTTCATATATCTGTCGAACATGTGAACTAGTACTTTGCGCCCAGATTTTGGGCACTCTCTCGCTATAACTAAGCTGGATGTCGTAATGAAGTTATTTTTAGAATTCTAACACGGCGATTGCATTAAGAACAAGTGTATCTATCATTTCCTATACAACATGTATTTTTTAGTAATGTTTGGTCAGAATATGTGAGTGTCAGAAAAATATCCGGACGTTGTGGGAAAAAGATGCTATGTTAGCACAATGTATAACCACTGATTTCAGCTCTAAATATGCACATTTTCGAACAAAACATAAGTGTATGTATAACCTGATGTTATAGGACTGTCATCTGATGAAGCTTATCAAGGTTAGTCAAAAATTATATATATTTTGCTGGTTTGTCACGATCGCTAACTTTTGCTGCTGGTAAATGGCTTGTGTTTCTGGCTATTGTGGTAAGCTAATATAATGCTATATTGTGTTTTCGCTGTAAAACACTTAAGAAATCAGAAATATTGGCTGGAATCACAAGATGCCTGTCTTTCATTTGCTGTACACCATGTATTTTTCAGAAATGTTTTATGATGAGTATTTAGGTATTTGACGTTGGTGTCTGTAATTACTCTGGCTGCTTCGGTGCTATTTCTGACGGTAGCTGTGATGGTAGCTGCAATGTAAAACTGATTTATAGCTCAAATATGCAAGTTTTTCGAACAAAACATAGATTTATTGAATAACATGTTATAAGACTGTCATCTGATGAAGTTGTTTCTTGGTTAGTTTGGTTGGTTCTTGGTTAGTAAGATTGGCTTTGTGCATGCTACCTGTGCTGTGAAAAATGTCTGTCCTTTTTTGTATTTGGTGGTGAGCTAACATAAATATATGTGGTGTTTTCGCTGTAAAACATTTAAAAAATCGGACATGTTGACTGGATTCACAAGATGTGTATCTTTCATTTGCTGTATTGGACTTGTTAATGTGTGAAAGTTAAATATTTCTCAAAAATATTTTTTGAATTTCGCGCTCTGCCTTTTCAGTGGAATGTGGGAGGAGTTCCGCTAGCGGAACGCTGGGGCTAGACAGGTTGTTAAAAGCAAAAGTCGAATTGAAAACATTATTGGAATTGTTGAATTTGATTTACATAATAGCAAGCTTGGACCGATAGTTTGGTGAGCTAGCTAAACTAGCAAGTCTGTTTGTTACCAAGGCAACTACGAACACTATCTAGTAAACTTGTTAGATACTTCAGTGGATGTTGAACACATTTCTAGTGGCAATGTGTTAAAGTATAGCCATGGTATGAAAGGGATAATCAATTTGTGGCTCTATGCGTTCTCTGGAAAATAATGCAACTAAGTGGAAGGTCAGTTCCACTCCACTAGCTCGCCGTGGAACACACCTTCCATGTCTTCATTATTTTCCATAAAACACATAGCCTCTTGTTGATTAACCCTTACATATAGAACCCCCACCTTCCCACCTGCCCTCCAATAAAGCATGCAAAAAGTTAAAAATAATATTACTTTTTTTTGGCCGTTCCAATGCATTTCTATTCAAATTCTTATTACATTCTCCTAAAATATGTGAGAATAATGTGGACTTGCCTGACTAAATAAATTGGACACATGCATGGCAATTTTTCTGTAGCCTATGTGGCCGACGCAGGCACACATAATGAAGCCATGAACAGTGGAAGCATTAATCTCACCATTTGAATCTCATCATCGGTTGTTTTTATAATGAGAAAGCGACCAAAAAACCGGTTTCCTTTTGTAATGGAAGGATTTGTAAGGAAAGCCAAGTTGAAGCCAACGTTAGATGTTGTCGTCCTCATAATATTAGCATGTGGTTTTACAGAGTGGCGCAAAACCCTTCAAATTAAGCTGCAGGAAACAAACCAAAGCAGCCACATCTCTCACAAAACCTGATTACAAATGAAATCACAAATAGTTATAAGAGAGCAGGAGAACTTATAAATTGGCTACTATAATTACAAGGACTTTTCAGCACCAAATTGAGGAATATGTCTGATTTTCAAAGTAGGCCAATTCCAGTACTTTAATTTCTGAGCTCCAAATTCAAGTTCAAGTATGCCACTTCAAGCCCCTTGTATTGTTTAAAATTGCAAGTGTAACAAGTGTAACATGGAAACCAAAATGTGTTTGTCATGTTATTACATTACATTACCAGATCATTTGTGAAGAAGCCCACTAGGCTATGTAATTTGTTATTATATCCAGAATAATTAATAGGAATGGTGCTGGGGTTTACGCAATAGTCTATCCCACACAACTGTGCACAGTAGACTCTGTGTCCAATCCAAGGCACAAAAACATATGAAAACATGAAATGCCTGAGGGATGTCTGGGTCTCTCTTTTGGGTAAGGAGGCAGCAAAAACAAGTGTACTCACTCCCACTTTCCAATGACACAGTGGGCAAAAGAATAAGAGACATGTCCGTTGGCATACAGTGCCTTGCAAAAGTATTCATCCCCCTTGGTGTTTTTCCTATTTTGTTGCATTACAACCTTTAATTTAAATTGATATTTATTTGCATTTTATGTAATGGACATACACAAAATATTCCAAATTAATGAAATGACAAAAAAACATGTTAATTTTATTTTATTTTATAAAAACCGTAAAAGTGGTGCATGCATATGTATTCACCCCCTTTGTTATGAAGCCCCAAAATACGATCTGGTGTAACCAATTATCTTCAGAAGTCCACCTGTGTGCAATCTAAGTGTCACATGATCTCAGTATTATTGCACCTGTTCTGAAAGGCCCCAGAGTCTGCAACACCACCCAGCAAGCGGAACCACGAAGACCAAGGAGCTCGCAAAACAAGTCAGGGACAAAGTTCTGGAGAAGTACAGATCAGGGTTGAGTTATAAAAAATATCATAAACTTTGAACATCCCACGGAGCACCATTAAATCCATTCTTACAAAATGGAGAGAATATGGCACCACAACAAACCTGCCAAGAAAGGGCCGCCCACCAAAACTCACGGACCCGGCAAGGAGGGCATTAATCAGAGGGGCAACAAAAAGACCAAAGATAACCATGAAGGAGCTGCAAAGCTCCACAGCGGAGATTGGAGCATCTGTCCATACGACCACTTTAAGCCGTACAGTCCACAGAGCTGGGCTATACGGAAGAGTGGCCAGAAATAAGCCATTACTTAATAACCTCTTGACACTACAGAGAGATTAAAGTAGATGTGACGTGTCAAAATTTTGATTGATGACCCTATGTGAACTCTATGTGAACTCTATGTGAACCCTATGTAGTGATGACGTGTGCATGTCTTCTGGTCAGGCAAGCCTGGTTAGGTGGGGGCTATGGGGTGAGTAAGGGTCCATTTGACAGGCCGTTAATGATTGATGACCCAAGCCTGATTTATGACCCTATGTAATGATTTATGACCCTATGTCATGTAGAAGGGTGCATGCCCAGGGGGGTTGGTGGGGTTGAGTAAGTGACCATGTGTCAGGTCAACCTGTTACTGTTTCTCACGGTTTGGGTTGGTTAATGCCCCTTATAAAGCCGCTGAACAATTCCTGTTTAAGAGTGCACAAGATCTTAAGAATAACCATGGAATTTGGGATCGGTACCAAAGAAGTGATGACGGTAACAACTGAAGCAGGCCCTCGGGTTGCCCATAGAGCAAGGGCAAAGTATCAACCAGCAATATATGATGCGCCAAAAAAACGTTTTTTAAATGTGTATAGAACCCAAATACCGCCAGCAAATGCTCTGACAGATCAAGTGTTGATGTCTAATGGCCAGCAGTGGGGGTATCGGTTTGATTACCTGGCCTGTAGAGTGACCCTCTATACGGTAGATGAAGGAGAAGAATATACAGAACAGACTGTAGGCTTGGAATATGGTGTTGAAGACTGGTCGGTTTTTCGCAAGGTTGTGTGTCCTGAACTGAGCCTTATCACCAAGGGGTATACTGTGTTCACGGGCCACGAGACCCGTTGGGAAGGTACCCCAGACTCCTCAGGACAAATATTTCACAGGGTGAAAATACAAAGACAGAATGGCCGACCGTGCGGCGCTGTCGAGTTCTATATCGGCACCGAGGCAATCCGAAACCACAACCTTAGGGGTGGTGGCCTGACTGGGGATACCCGACTGCGTCTGGTTATTCCTTTCAAGAGTTGGGATGTAATGGAATTGAAAATGTTGCAACCGTTGGATGCTCTCTTTGTACAGAGCCAACAGCGTCAGAGCCTTGTTCATTTAAAGAAGTGCATAATATATACGAATCGTAAAGATTACGACGCAAAAGAGCCTCAAGAAGATACAGCGTCAGAAGAAAACTAAGTAAGCGGATGCTTTAACCCCGCCCCCCCAGATACCCAATGGCCTTGTTCTACAATAAAAAGAAAAAAGCAGCCAGTTCTTCATTTCAGCATACACCATGGATCTCCAGACCATCTACGAGGAAGCCACTACGTCATGGGGGCCCGACACTAAAGACTCTATGCCACGAAGCCCTACACTCTACGCACCCCTGGCAAGACCCGTGACACCCCCGACATTTACCCAGCCTGAGGATGTGTTTGATGGGGTGGCCAGTACTATTTTTGTGGATACAATCAAGGCCTCTGTAGCTACACTTTTAAACGTGGTGATTGGCGAATATATACGAGAAAAATGCATCGGCTGTGAGATCAATCATCCCAGCCAGCGTCGTCATCCTTGCCTCTACGACCCTCCTAGATACTACTTTTTCAATCATTTTGAGGAGCTGGTGAAAAGACTGTGGTCCTGCCGTTTTATACCAGCGCTGGTCATCGCCCTGGAGTCTATGGGTCTTGTGCCGTCTATCCCTAGAGTTTACGGGGTAACCGAAGCCTTCCTACATGAACTGAAGGAGGCCATCTTCATCCATGAGAAACTCAAAGAAATCCGACACACCCTGGTGGACGACAACAAATACAGGGAAGCTGTGGTGGCTGATGTGATGCTTTTCTGGCTCAATAAATCCCAAGAGACCGAGTGACATTTTGTTTATTTAGAGCTATGGGTAACTATGTGTCTACGATGTTTGAGCGAATAAATACCTTTTTTCTTTTGAGAGACCTTACAAATGTTATGCATCAGATTATTGAAAATAAAGTGAACAATGTAAAGTTCTACACGACCCACAATACAGGGGTTATTGTAGAGCGTGTGTTAAAAATGGAGCAAATCATGAAACATGTCCGACATACGGGCGAGAGTTTACAATGGTCACATATGGTATCAAGGCTTGTTGAGGATTCTGAAGAACTAGAAATAACTTTGGCTAAGATTTTACATTATTTGTTTGAACCACCCTTTAATGTGAATGTGTATCATATTTGTTGTTTATATACTTATATATCAGACGTGTGTGTTTTAAAAATTCAGCGAAACAAACCTGTAAATCTAAACAATATATACAGGGTGTTGCATGCTGTGATTGTTGAGAAAACGGGGACTTGTATCTTGCAACAAATCCTGAATTGTCTGTATACGTAATAATTGTTGCATTCTTAAAATAAAAATTCACAAACTGAAATGTTGTCGTTATATGAAAGTGGCTCATTACAGTTATTGTACCTCAGAGAGGCAAGAAGGATGGCTGAGCAGCTGTTGAAAAACATATATTATAATCCCGCTAACCCCGGGTCTTATGGGGGTAAAGAGCGTTTACAGAGAGCTATAGTCGAAGAAACAGGTAGTCTGTTAAGCGATGCTAAAGTGAATGAATGGTTATCAGAGCAAGATGCCTACACTCTACATAAACCTGTAAGAAAACAATTTCCAAGAAATAGAGTTTTTTCTACGCATCCATTATCCCAATTTCAGGCGGATCTATGCGACATGCAGTCCCTTGCCGATAAAAATGATGGAAATCGCTACATGCTAACGGTTATAGATATTTTCTCTAAATTAGCCTATGTAAGGGTGTTAAAAAATAAGAGCGGGGCAGAGGTGACCAGGGCCTTTGAATCGATCTTGAAGGCAGGAGGCGCACCCAAGAAAGTGCAGACGGATGGCGGAAAAGAATTTTTTAATAAAACATTTCAGAAGCTAATGAATAAGTATAATATAGTACATTTTGCTACAGGCTCTGATTTGAAAGCTTCGGTTGTGGAACGCTTTAATAGGACTTTGAAAGAGCGGATGTGGCGATATTTTACAGCTCACAACACCAACAGATATACAGACATAGTTCAGGATTTAGTAAACGGGTACAACCAAAGCTACCATAAGACTATACGTATGAAGCCCTCTGAGGTCTCTTCGGAAAACTCTTTTCAAGTCTTTAAAAATATGTATGGTTTGTTCCCACTTCGCCGTAAGAAAAAAATGACTTTTAAATTCCTAGTGGGTGACTTGGTGCGTATATCAAAGTTGAGGGGTGTTTTCGACAAAAAATACGAACAAGGCTTTAGCTCGGAGTTGTTTACCGTTACCGAATGTCTGCCACGCATTCCGCCGGTCTACAAATTAAAAGATTATGACGGGGATCTTATAGAGGGATCTTTTTATGAGAAGGAATTACAGAAGGTCCAGTTGGGTAAAGACAAAGTCTTTCACGTGGAGGAGATTCTAGATCAGAAGAGAGAAAAGGGTAAAAAATGGTTGCTGGTCCGCTGGAAAAACTGGCCTCAAAAGTTCAACAGTTGGGTATTGGAGCAGGATGTGGTGGAGGCAACGGGGATTAATTTAAACCCCTAGTCATGATAACTAGCGCATCATTCGCGTGTACACAGTTGGGCATCATGGAACACAGCGGCTTCTACCTGACTCTCCCCAGTAATGCGTCGGCACAGATATATCGTAATAATCAGAGTTCGAAGTATACAACCAATTTTCCAAAGCCTATAGAGTTATCAGAGGCTTGGGAAGTAGGTCTCAGCGAGATTACATACCCACATAGTTGGTATAATATCAAAGCTAAGGACCGTGATTTTTATTGCAAAAGGTTATCGGAACCTGCGAAACTTATTAAGCTTAAAAAAGGTTTCTATAGAACTGTCGACAGGATCGTCTCAGAGTTGAATGAACACCTAACCCTGAACAAGATGGAAATATTCCTATTCTACAATCCAATCCATAAAAGGATACAAATCTCAGGGCCTGCTAACGGAGGTATAAAGACCAGCGGTAATTTATCCTACATGTTGGGGATGGGTCCCAATAAATGGACGTATGTGAACGATAAATTATTCCCATTCCCTGCGGATATACATGCAGGCTTTTACAACATATTTGTCTATACCGACATCATAACCTATCAAAGGGTCGGAGACAGCTGTGTGCCCCTCCTGCGAACAGTTCATATAGACGGCAAGGATGGGGACATCGTCACTGTCAATTATGACAAGCCGCACTACGTACATGTCAGCAAGAACTATATTGAAAACATTCTGGTTGAGCTTAAAACGGATCAGAACGAAAACATTGAATTTACTTATGGTAAAACGATTGTAAAACTCCACTTTAGACCCACCAAAACCTCTCTACATATATAATAGCTGTATTATATTTATAAACATAATACAAATAAAAGAGTTATGGAGCACCATCAGCTCGACCCTAACCGTTATGTTTCATACTATGTGGATCAAGTGGGTAATGGACTACCAGGATATCATGGAGCGCCGACAATGTATGGTTCGGGGATAGGCGGTATATTCCGTAACCTCTTCAGGATGGTTTTACCGTTTATGAAGAGAGGCTTCAGCATAGCCAAACCACATTTAAAATCAGCGGCTAAAAATATAGTAAGTGAGGTTGTAGCCAATGCTATGACCCGAAGGGCGTCACCAGAGGTGGAGCATCAAGAAGGCTCGGGGCTTATGATATTGTCTCGAAGGCCAAAAAAGAGACCCCCGGGTTTAAGGCGTAGGCCGGCACCTAAAAAGCGGCGGTTAACTGTTAAAAGAACCTCAGTAAGTCAAAGACGGGGTAAAGTGAGGAGGTCTGTACCAAAACAGGCTAAAAGAATACTAGGAAGTATTTTCTAAAAGAATAAGTGACATGGCTCTTTTACATCGAATGTCCTCTGAAGCTATAAAGACAGAACTCGATCTTTTCACGGCACCGTTAACGCAGCATTCAATAGATAGATCCAGTTATGTGGAGATAGCCCCTCTCTCTGCTATTACCGATAACGGGCCTATCGAATTTTTCATACCAGGCCATGGTGACAACTATCTGGACCTCAACAACACCTTGGTGCATTTACGTCTAAAAGTGACCAAAAGAGATGGGTCTAATATTGCAGGCGATGCCAAAGTGAGTCTCATTAATTACCCCTTGGCCACCATTTTCTCCCAAGTTGATGTGACTTTGGGTGAACGCCTAATCAGTCAAAGCAGCGCTACATACCCTTATAGAGCCATCATGGAGTGTTTACTAAACTACTCCGAAGACACTCTCAAAACCAAATTTAGCGCCGGGCTGTTTAGCAAGGATACTGCAGGAGCCTCTATGGAATCGACAGACCCTTCCACCGGTGCAAACAAAGGACTAGCGGCACGAGCTCGCTACTGCGCCGAATCTCGAGAGTTTCATTTGCTAGGCCCTATACACTCTGACATTTTCTTTCAAGAACGGTTACTCTTAAATTCGGTTGATTTAAGATTAAAATTAACCAGGGCCAAGGATGATTTTTGCCTGATGTCTCCCCAAGACGGGGATTTTAGTTTGAAAGTGTTGGGGGCAACCCTTTTTATTAAAAAAGTATCTGTATCTCCGGCCGTGCGCCTGGGTCACTCACATGCTTTGATGAAAGGAAATGCCCTTTACCCTCTCCAAAGAATTACCATGAAAACCTTTAGCATACCGGTGGGCAGTAGAATCTGCAGTCAAGAAAACCTATTTCTAGGCCCTTTACCTAGATATGTGGTTATAGGTCTGGTTGATCACGCCTCTAATACGGGCAGTTTAGATAAAAAAACCTTTAATTTTCAGCACTTCAATGCAGAGTATGTAGCGCTCTGTCAGGACGGACGTCAGGTTCCGGCGAAGGCTTTCCAACCACAATTTAATAACAACATATCTGTGCGAGAATTTTACAATCTATTCCTGGCTACAGGGCGACATCTAAAAGATCTCTCTTTACCTATTGACAGAAATGATTTTGCAGAGGGTTACACGTTGTATGCTTTCAATTTATCCCCTGATGATGACACCTCAGGAAATCTGTCTGTGGTGTCCCAAGGGAACCTCAGGCTGGAAATGCGTTTCCGTACACCTTTAGCCTGTACAGTTAGCATGATTGTTTACGCATGCTCTGATTCAATCTTGGAAGTGAATGCCCGAAGACAGGTCTTAGTGGATTATTATTAAGGACCTTTGAACAAAGACATGAATACCCAAGAGTTGGACGGGCTCATGAGCCGCTTGATTGGAAAACAATTTTGTGGAGTGTTGGCTTGTGATGAATTACCTATTGAGATATGGCCTGAGAGGCCTGCAATGTTTATTGTCAATACCCATCCTAAACACATGCCGGGTGAACATTGGCTAGCTATGACATTAGAACAGGAAGGTGGAAGAAAAATCTCAACTTTTTTTGATTCCTATGGCTTTCCCCCCGGTTTTTCCCATTTCCCTAAATCTATTAAAGATTTTTTGACCCTAAACGGTTCAAAGATCTACTACAACATCAAACAAGTGCAAGATAACCTTTCCACTACATGCGGTCACCACTGTGTATTTTACCTGTGCCAAAGAGCCCGGGGAGTTTCTTTTGAAGATGTAATGTCTCTTTATAAGGATGATTTAAGAAGTAATGATAACCTTGTAGCTTGTTTTGTTAGAAAATATCAAAAGTGTTCAAATGTGTGTCCTTTAAGAACGCGTAATCAAGGCGTATGCTCACGTCATATGTTTCAAGAATGTCACAAATGTTAAAATGCTTATTTTTTCAAATAATTTTTTTTATTGAATTTAATCATAGTCATTCAAAAGTCATTTTCAAAAGGCTAACCACCCCGAGAGATCGGGATTAGGAAAAGGTCCTGAGACGTTCAGGGGAGTAAATGAGTTATCATCATCGTTTTCATAGGGTGGAGGTGTTGTTGGGTCATCTTTAGGGGTGCTGTATCTCGTTGAAGGCTTTTGTTTTAAAGCTTGAATCTGTTGACGAAGCTTATGGTTGGGTACACCCGAGAGGGGAATGTTGAGGATTGCCAGGGCCTTAAGAAACTGACGCCATCCTGGAGGCCTTCGGTCCTCAGCAACCTTGTGGGCAGCCGTGGTACTTTTAAGCAAGTCCAGCATATGTGACCCCCTGACCACAGAGCCCTGAAGGATAAACTCTCCAGAGTCGTTCCAAGCAGCTATCCCCTTGGAGTCTTTTATCTTGTTCATAATGTATTTAACATTCTTCCTGTTACGTAAAGGCACATGTGTCAGTAGGTCATGCATAACTTTATCTTCAAATGGCATTTGAGCTTCACCCGACATATTATCTCCACTAGGTAAGATCGCCGGTACAGGCCTTACAGGGGCATGGCTATCGTTAGGTTCGACATCTGTTAAAGGGTCCGGTAGGGAAAGGGTTAAATGGCTAGTCTCTCTCTCCCCTTGTTTTACCCGAGTCAAATACCTTTGCATTAGGTTTGTGTATTTTTGAATCTTATCATAGGGGTTCAATCCTTTTCGGTTCAAGACATCCTTCATGGCCGTATCCAAATCATTTTCAGCTGTTTGTCTGATATTTTCAGGACCCTGCATTTGTTTTTTAAGTCTATCCAACTCTTGTTGAGGCACCAAGTACATTTTAGTGGCCATCACACCGCGTGTTCAACCCCCACGTCTGGCCGCAATAAGGCTGGTGATGAAGGGCACGGCTATACTTAGTAAAGGCAGAAGAAAACCCCCAGACTGTTGTATACTATGTCTTTTCTTTTGAAGACTGGCCCTTTTATTGGCAAAGAGTTTGATCGCGGTCTTTTGTCTCTTTAATTTTTTCAATTGGTTCAGGGTGAGTGGAATGCGTCCTTTGAGAAGATTCAAAGCAATCTCACATAGGGCTAATATGAGATCTGAAGAACAGCGACCCAAGATGGCCTTCCGTTCTTTAGCTGTAGACCCAACTAGCCTTCTCAAGAGGGGGAGGTTTCTTTTTAAACGCAGAGACATAGCGTTTACTTTTTAGGAAGGTATGCAGCAGGCCTCTCCCCCGGAAACAGCCCTGTACGTAGCCTAAGGTGTTCTGGAGTATTTGCTTTTAAATCCACGATTAAATAAGAAAATGGCTCTTTGGTAGCGTCCTCATAGCTCTCCATAAAGTATGATTTCCGTCCAGGGTACATCTGCTGAGCTAGAGTGCTAATTTGCAGTTTGTCTCTAGGATTTTTAAACAATACCATGTAGTTGGCATTCAAGCTAATGGTCCGACTATTTTTACCTTGGTGAAACACATTCTGGACCAAGTAAAGCACGGACAGGTTTCTATGATGAGTATATTGGGTAAAAGCTCGTGCAATTTCGGGGTGTTCGCTACCAGCAAATAGCATATCGTCCAAAACCAGCAGATTATTTACATGTGGGGGGAGAAGTTCATCATCAGACAGAGAATCGGGTATTCCTTCAACAAACTTGATTTTTATTGTCTTCAATAATTCATCATACAGAGGTTGGTAACATGAATAACACCATACAATATTGTCAGGCTTTTGAGATAACACATGTTCAGAATTCTCTAAAATACTTTTTACAAAAAAAGTTTTACCACTGTTTGAAGGGCCTGCAATTAATGCTGAAAAAGGCAATTGTAGACGGGGGTCAAAACCCTCGACAGCAGTCATAATATCTTAAGCTTTAAGACACACTGGGGCTTGTAGCATAAGTCAGTAGCCAAAGGGCAATGTGGTACCGTCAGGCAATAGCTGTCTCTTGTCATAGACTACCCTGAATCTTTTAGTGAGTGGTGCGTTTCTTAGATGGAACCCCTTTTTATCCCTCACTATTTTGTTGTAGGAGCTCAAAATCTCCAAGTCACTATTCTTGTCCTTTACGAACCCCTCGACCAAGCGCGTGATTGATTCCAAGTTTACACGCGGGGCATTTTCATAGTTTTGAGTCACGCCTTTGGCTTTCAACACCACGTGATTGGCTTTAGTCCTAAAAGCATAGCTTTTTGGACCACATGAGGACCATTCTGTAATATGGTCACCCTCTTCGAGTTCACTCGTTAAACCCCCAAGATAGTTGCTAAGTGGGGGGTTCCAATCCCCCGGTTTGCTTACATAGACCACAGAGTCTGTGTCGTGGTAAAGAACCCGCCTCTGAAGCTGTTCCATGAGGGTGTACAGTTCAAGTCGGCCATAGGCTGTGGTAAATGCTGCAAGAAACACATTTACATTACCCGGGGGTAGAACCCACTTTTGGTGGCGCCTCCATTGAACCAAGGCAATGTCTTGACTCAAGAAGGAAAAATGTGAAATTTCGTATTGGTCCGAAAAAACAAATTCCAAAAATTCTTCGGGGTCTTTAATGATCGAAGTTGTTAGCATATTGCATCTCTGCGCTAATTTCCCCCAAAGGGAGTTCAAGTACAATTTCGACACATTTCTTTTGGTTTTGTTGACCACTATTCTGTCAGGGTCAAGAAGTATGCCTTCTCTGTCATGGTAGTCTTGAATGTACTGATCTTTACTTTCTTGATCTGTGACCGATGCAGGATAGCCTGAAGCCATCTGCTTGCATCTCAAGAAGGTTTTGATGTACTCTTTAAAAAGTGTGTCTGATTTCCTGGAAAAGTTCCACACTTCAAAGATTTTGGCCACACGATACCCCTTCTCTAAAGCCTTAGAGAATTCTACAGTGACCCATACACCTGTCAGGGCTCTTTGTTGATCTGAGTGATCACAGGGGTTTTCCTGGTTGTTGTTTTCACAACATGTGCGACAAAGGGGAAAGAAAAGTTTTCCTTTAGGACCCTTGTAAGGCAACACAGGTATAAACAGCCCCCTAGGAGGGTAGACAGTCGCTTTGATTAAACCAAAATAATTTTGGGGTTCGTCAAAGTCGCTGTGAATAATTTCAGGATGCCCTATAGGATAGAATGAGGAACTCATTACATGAGGATATAGGGATGTAAAATCTACATAGCCTATTGTCTCGTCGGGTTGAGCTACATAACGCAATGTCAAAGCATTGGTCCGGCCTCCAAACAAGGCCTGTCGCGGTTCCAGGGGCTCTGGAGGGTCATAATGGGTAAGGAAGGCCTTAACACTAGGATCCGCCTTTTTGAGGGCTGTCCATTCGTGCTCCCACAAAACCACAACTTTTAACCCGTAAGTAGCCTTTAAAGAATTCAGTTTGTCTTGAAACTCTTGGTACATTTCCCCAAAAGTCTTTTGGGTTAGGACACACATGGCCTGGGGGACAAAGCATAATTTACAACCGTGGAAGAAACAACCGTTGTACTCATACACTGTCTCAACCCCGTCAATCTGTGTGTATCCATCTACATGGTAAGGCCCAAACGCCTTCTCCCCCCGATTCAAAGCATGTTGGATAAAAATATCTTTATCCTGGGCCAAGTACTCCAACCATTGAATGGAACCACTAGAGTAGGCCTTGAATTGGCGTCGGTAGTTGTCTGGCGATGGGATAGCTATAGATTCAGGAGTTAGATAGTGTGTACGATAGGTTTTCATGCACGCGGATGCAATAGTTGTACAGCTCCAGGGGTCAATGCCCGCATCTTTGATTACCTCTTCTCTGAATCTGAGGCATCCTTCACGAAGTATAACAACGTCATTGTCACAGTATGATTCCATCTCTTTATGGAAATCAAAAGTGCCATGTCTTACGGTCTCGTACCATGTCATGAATCTCTCACGCTCTTTGGGAGACATTTGATCACACCCATACATTTCGGGGGATGGATAAGAGCCTATATAATGTAGATTCTCCTCAGATGTGAAGAAATGAGGGAAATAGCCTTTGACAGAGTTTTCAAAACCCAAGGCCTCTGGCATTTGAGCCAATCTCATGGGTAAGAAGCTTAAGCTGTCAATGTATCTCTGTATGAAGGCGGGGTCAACAAAGCATAATATTTTACTCCCTTGAGCTATGACACTGGGGGCCACGCCTTGCTGTATCAAAGGGTTCAGAAGCAGATAGGCGTCATAGGCCCTAGCATTGTGAGCTATAAACGTGAAGTTTCTGTACTGGGCTTTTCTAAAATGTTTTAGAAAGAGCCGGGCACAATTGGGCCCCTCGGCCGACCACTTTTCACCCTTGAAAGTCATGGTGGATACAAAAATAGGCAAATGAACCCCTGATTGCTGATTTGTCTCAAAATCATAAAAAACATATTTCTCTGTATGTTCATCTTCAGCCAAGGGCTGAATGTAACACTCATGTGGTACTTCTTGAAGCACTTCCGCGTCTCTGCTTTTCAAAGGCCCTCTACAGATTGGGCAATGTAGAATTCCACAAACATGGGGTTTAGGGCTGTCTATTTTAAGGTTGTAATTGCAATGACATTTTGGACATTTCTTGTTAATGTCACAACTGCTTACAGATTTACAGGCCTTGGGGTGCCATGTTTCAGTTTTGTGTTTTTCGTAACAGTAGGCCGAACGACATGTGCGGTGACAATCCTCACAGGGTGTCAAGTTTAGCATTTGCATAGGGCAATGTTTATCCAGACATACTGAACAGTTATAACGGCACGAGTGCCCCCCCATGCGTGTGTAGCCGGTATGACAGGCTTGACAGACATATGGGGCGCCTAAAAAGGCTGTGATGTTAGTTACGGCATAGTAATGCTCATTTTGCACATAAAAATACATAGTCTTAGGATGTGGTTCGGGTATATTTTGGAACTTGAGGAGAGCGTCATTAGCCCTACTGTGGTACAAAACCACAATCTTGATGTTCAGAAAGTTTTCAAATTTGACTATGTCTGAGAAAGCCACAGCATCCTGTATACCGAGACCCACAGCAGTTTGTAGCTCTCGAGCTTTTTGTAACGCGGCTAGATCAGTACATCCTGGGCTGAGTAAGTGGGCCAGACCTAGGGCAAAGCATAGCTTATTACCAGGATTGGGAACGATTATGAGGTAGGCCCTTTTATTGCTTATGATTTCGGACTGCATTAAACTCTCGAGCTTTCGTCTCTGACCCCCGCCCCCTTGTGGTTGACGTACTAATTGTACTACAAGTTCGAGGGTCCTATCTGCTAGCACGTTTAAATTTGACTGAACAAGGCGTTCTAGCAGTTTAACAAATTGTTCAAGATCTGCTTCACCATTCTGTAAAATAAGCGATACACGGCTCTGCAGACTGTCTCCACAAATTTCCAACTGTAAGAGATCCCTAGGTTCGCTATAATCTCTAACCCTATCTAACAGTTCATTCAAAGTGTCCATAAGCATTACGTAAAACACAGCATATTCCCGAATCTGACCCCCCCATGCGAAATTGAAAAACTGTCGAACCTCAATATTGCTGAATTTATTTCGACGCAAAACATGTACACTTCGATCAAGACCTCCCCCCTCCAGATTTGCTAGGCAATTGTCCAACTGTTTAAAAACATCGTATTGGGTTTCAGACTCTTCGGACATTGGTGTTAAAGGCTGATTTATAGGTGTCTGGGGTGCCGAATTAAACCTAGGGCTCTCGTTCTGTACAATGATCTCAAGACCGCCCCCCTCCAGATTTGCTAGACATTTGTCCAACTGTTCAAAAACATCATATTGACTTTCAGACTCTTCGGACAATGTTGTTAAAGGCTGTCTTAGAGGTGTATGTGGGGCCGAATTAAACCTAGGGCTCGCGTTAAGCTGGGTAATTAGAGATATGATGGTTTCGGGAATCTGTGATAACATGTTTTCCTCGGAAGGCCCTGACTCCTTCATACGTGTAATAATGTCTATGAGTTCGGAGGGAATCTGTGATAATAGATTTTCATCTATTGTCATTATGTCAATTACCCCCGAATCATTCATATGGTTAACTATATCTTGGAGCTCTGTAGGGATCATGGCTAAGAGGGTTTCAATTGTCTCACTTAGGTCTATAGGGGGCGCCATTTGTCTAATTAAGGATGTGTGTGTGTGTGTTTACATGGGTGTTTTTTAACGGCGGTATTTGCTTGTTTTAGCCCTAATGTTTTTTAACATACGGGGTAGCTCGCTACGCCAGAATGACACATCCTGATTGTATTGATGCTCGAGTAGAATACACATGCGCCTCTGGAGTAGAGCCTTTCGTGATTTTAAACCCAGGGTAAACGCTTTGAAAAAACGGTCTTGGTCTATTTCAGAATCTGCTGTTACCCCCACAGAATTGGCCGATTCAAGAAGGTTGGCAGCTTCACAGAACATCAAATCGTCTACCTCAGAAATGTCATTTAAATCTTTGAAATCATCAGGTTTCGCTGTTTTCTTGACTGGTGTCTTTGGAGCCTCCTCGGGGATGCTTGTCTGGGCATCCTCCGATGTTTGTGTGTTGTCTTTATAAGCCGGTGAGGAGTCTGAAATAAAAAATAATACATACAAAAATAGGTTATTAACCCTAAAATATGTTAAAAATGCCAAATACATTTCAGATATAAGCCTATATATTAACAATACATTAATTAAATACCTCGGCTTTTTTGACGAGGGCTGTTCTGAAGAAGTTCTGAAACCAGGGGCTGATGTCTTTGTTCAGCCAGTATTACAGCATCTGCAGGTTCGGTAGATGTTGAGCCTGAAAAAAAAACAAAAAAACAATATAAGGCCTGGTTTTAACATATTCCGGCATAAAAAAAAAATATATAAATAAAAAAATAATAAAATAACGCTATAAATAATAATATATAATTGATTCATACCTTGTCCTTGGAACGAGGTCTCGTGAATATCGGCCAAGTAGAATTGTTCGGGTGAAGCGGAACTGTGGATCTGAGCACTAATTATCCTTTGGTGTTTAGAAATATGGGGGACAACGTTGTCCTGACCCAGGGGAGTTGACCTGCCGTTTAAATCCTGTGTTCGTGGCTTGTGTGTAAAAACATCCGGTTCATAGGGGATAATTGTCTCGTAGTCATATGCTTGGCAGAAACCGTTCAGGCTCCATAGGGCCTCGTTTAACCTTCTAGGCTTTAGGTCCTCTGTAAACATATAAAATAACTTTTAATATAAGATGCCCACACTTTTTGTTTTTAAGGTATAAATATTTTTATGTATGGAATTCTTGGAGCTTACTTACGTTTACAATTCAGGGTAGGCGTTTGTTTGTCTGCACTTTGTTCCGGAGCCCCATTGGATGATTCGAGCTCAGTTATACCTCGGAGTATCTGCGTGAATGCTTCAGAATCTATAAAACATTCGACAATATTAAAGCTATAATCACTTTAGCTAATATTGCCTTGTTATACGGTAAGCATACTGGTCCTAATGATTGTTTAATATTTCTATAACATACCCCGCTTTTCAAACAATTCCCCACAACAACCAAATCTAATATAAAGATTTATTTCAAGAACTCACCTTGCGATAGATCCATTAGACTGTTTTCCCCGATTATCTTTTTAACGCTTCAGTCCGATAACGATTCTTGGAGTTTCTGGAGGTGCTGTTTGCATCGGAACTAAAACGCTGCTAACATTGCCCCTGGTTTCTAGCGCTTTTGTACCCTACGACCTAGAGAAAAACCCCTGAATGATTTTTACATAGCATTTGGGGTTTGTCGTTTTTTCGGGCTATACCCCCGCCCATGGTATATTTGACACATTTCAAACACATGGTATTGGGTGTGTCTAAACATTAGGATCCTTTTGGATCTTCTAAAATCTCCGGGGTGCTAGCACCTAGATGCAGGGGTGGGGTGGTCTCGACATCGCTGGGATGAATGCCTTTTTAGCCCACCTAAAAAATAGTTTTATGAAAGGCCTTTAAGATTAGGAGTCGTAAGACACAATATTATTGTTGGGGGGTAGGCATCTGTTTTGCAGGCTAGTGTAAACCTTGGTTTCAAACGACCCCCCTGGCATAGAGCGAGAGAGAGAGAGAGAGAGAGAGCCTTGAGCGCAGATGCAAGGGTATTTTTTTAACACACACACCCCAGCCCCCACTTTTTCTGTTTTTGAAACACACACAGCCACTAAAGAAAACTCCCTCACGCACATACGCGCGCACATGGCTTTTTCCGCAAGTTTTTTCTCAGGGACAGACTGCGCTAAGAGTGAACAAACGCGAGAGTTCATAACGTGGTGAGATTCTGATTTTAAAACCATTTATTTCATTCAAAATATTTAGTACATACATTTTATATCCTTACATTCTTAAGGTCTTTTACGATGCCTTTCTTACAGATCCAGGGGGCTTATGCAACCACCCGCCATTGTCCGTGTCGAGTTCGCCCTCAAAAGGCAAGGCTCTCTTGCTAGGTACATCAACACTTGGTATGTTTTCACTCCAGGGGTAGATCCTCCGTCGGGCCTTTTGGTCTTGACTCTGTCTCAAGGAAAGCCTCGCCCAGCGCTTTAACTGTTCCCCATTTTGGAAGAGAATGTCCAGCTTATTCATAAGGGTTATGAAAATCGGATAATCCAACCATTTAAAACTAAACACAGGCATAAAAAAGTTGACATCTTTGCAGGCTCTGGAAGCTACAGGAGAATTGACAGACTTTGTAGCATTAGCACCATCATAAAATTCACAGGCTAAAATTGTCACTTTGTTATTAGGGGCATAGTCCATTGAAGCGATTCTTAGAGCTTTCAGATCACAGCGTCCGCAGACCTGTTCTTCCAACGCATAGCCCGGCAGCTGTGTACCACTCAGAGCCTGTTCAATTTTACAGAGAGCCAGCCTGATCTTTAGCCATTCTCTCATCCCCAGAGCAGGAGAAAAAATCCCAGGTTTTGCCTGATAAATGGGTTTGGATCCACTGTCTGTGAATATCTTTACCGTAGAATCCTCAGGGTGGAATATGTAAGACATAGGGCCCTCACTCGTACCCAAAAATCCTTTAAAACATTCTGGAGCTTCACACAGAACTTCTTCAAGGCTTTGGTCACTGGGTTCATGACAAGCCGAGCATAACATCCCTAAAATTGGCATAGGTGTCATTTTTGTTTAATATTCAGGGGGTTATCTTGTGCACTCTTAAACAGGAATTGTTCAGCGGCTTTATAAGGGGCATTAACCAACCCAAACCGTGAGAAACAGTAACAGGTTGACCTGACACATGGTCACTTACTCAACCCCACCAACCCCCCTGGGCATGCACCCTTCTACATGACATAGGGTCATAAATCATTACATAGGGTCATAAATCAGGCTTGGGTCATCAATCATTAACGGCCTGTCAAATGGACCCTTACTCACCCCATAGCCCCCACCTAACCAGGCTTGCCTGACCAGAAGACATGCACACGTCATCACTACATAGGGTTCACATAGAGTTCACATAGAGTTCACATAGGGTCATCAATCAAAATTTTGACACGTCACATCTACTTTAATCTCTCTCACTACAGGGGGTGCTGTTTCAACTTGGACATTTATCGTTCCCAAATTAAACTGCCTCGTACTCAATTCTTGCTCGTACAATATGCATATTATTATTACTATTGGATAGAAAACAATCTCTAGTTTCTAAAACCGTTTGAATTATGTCTGTGGGTGAACCAGAACTCTTTCTGCAGCGAAATCCATGACAGGAACTGCGAAGGTCTGAAAACGAGGCTCTGTTCTCAGATCAGTTTAAAGCTCTGTATGTGTCCTATGGGTCGACATGAACTGCACCCGCCTTCCCCTGGATGTCAGTAACCAATGAGAAGTGGAATGGAGTGTCTACATCGTTCTCAGAGCTTATAAAAGGCCATGGAACGAAGTGTGCTCTCTTTTCGTCGTTCGTCATTGCGCAAAGCAAGACCTCAAGATGGCATTTTGAAACGCTCAGTTATCGGCCTTAGCTATATCCGTCTGTAATTTAATTCGATATAGGTGTTAGAAACATCATAACGAAGTTATTTTAAACCGAGTTATATCAGTTTATGCGAGTATATTGCTATTTTCGGAATTTCCTTAGTATTGCGTTTTGGGGATTTGGGAATGTTGTGGCCACATAGCTATTGTTAGCTGCTAATTCCGAAGTTGAAGACGACGTTTTACAACCAAGCAACGATTCTTTTGGACAAAGGACACCTTGCCCAAGATTCTGATGGAAGCTCGTCCAAAAGTAAGAACTATTTATGATGTTATTCCGTATTTATGTGGAAAAATGTAAACGCATTTGTCCGCCGTTATTGCGGCACTAGTCTGGCTGTAACGCACACTGTATGTCTAGTAACGTTAATTTTAAAAATCTAACTCAGCGGTTGCATTAATAACTAATGCATCTTTCATTTGCTGTCCAACCTGTATTTTTTAGTCAATCTAATCGATAAATAATCGTAAACTTAGGTGCCTCTCCAAGATGGCGCCGGCCAGAATGCATGACCTGTTGCCACTCATCACATTGTATAACCACGATTTGTGCTGCTAAATATGCACATTTTCGAACAAAACCTATATGCATTGTGTAATATGATGTTACAGGACTGTCATCTGACGAAGTATATCAAGGTTAGTCAAAAATGATATATCTTTTGCTGTATTGTTACGATCGCTAACCTGTGCTGCTGGTAAATTGCTTGTGTTTCTGGCTATTGTGCTAAGCTAATATAATGCTATATTGTGTTTTCGCTGTAAAACACTTAAAAAATCTGACATATTGGCTGGATTTACAAGATGTTGGGCTTTCATTTGCTGTACGCTGTGTATTTTTCAGAAATGTTTTAAGATGAGTAATTAGGTATTTGACGTTGGTCTCTGTAATTATTCTGGCAGCTTCGGCACTATTTCAGATTGCAGCTGCAATGTAGAACTGTGATTTATACCTGAAATATGCACATTTTTCAAAAAAAACATATAATATACAATAAATATGTTATCAGACTGTCATCTTATGAAGTTGTTTCTTGGTTAGTGGCTATTTATATCTTTATTTGGTCGAATTAGTGATGGCTACTGATGGAGTAAAAAACTGGTGGAGTAAAAAAAGTGGTGTCTTTTGCTAACGTGGTTAGCTAATAGATTTACATATTGTGTCTTCCCTGTAAAACATTTTAAAAATCAGAAATGATGGCTGGATTCACAAGATGTGTATCTTTCATCTGGTGTCTTGGACTTGTGATTTAATGATATTTAGATGCTAGTATTTACTTGTGACGCTATGCTAGGCTATGCTAGTCAGCTTTTTTACTGTGGGGGGTGCTCCCGGATCCGGGTTTGGGAGGAATTAGAGGTTAAAACTTCTACTTGCTACGCATCCCGGATCCGGGAGCACCCCCCACAGTAAAAAAGCTGACTAGCATAGCCTAGCATAGCGTCACAAGTAAATACTAGCATCTAAATATCATTAAATCACAAGTCCAAGACACCAGATGAAAGATACACATCTTGTGAATCCAGCCATCATTTCTGATTTTTAAAATGTTTTACAGGGAAGACACAATATGTAAATCTATTAGCTAACCACGATAGCAAAAGACACAACTTTTTTTCCCCACCATTTTTTTCCTGCATGGGTAGCCATCACAATTTCGACCAAATAAAGATATATATAGCCACTAACCAAGAAACAACTTCATAAGATGACAGTCTGTTAACATATTTATTGTATAGCATATGTTTTTTTAGAAAAATGTGCATATTTCAGGTATAAATCACAGTTCTACATTGCAGCTGCAATCTGAAATAGTGCCGAAGCTGCCAGAATAATTACAGAGACCAACGTCAAATACCTAATTACTCATCTTAAAACATTTCTGAAAAATACACAGCGTACAGCAAATGAAAGCCCAACATCTTGTGAATCCAGCCAATATTTCAGATTTTTTAAGTGTTTTACAACGAAAACACAATATAGCATTATATTAGCTTACCACAATAGCCAGAAACACAAGCAATTTACCAGCAGCAAAGGTTAGCAATCGTAACAATCCAGCAAAAGATATATCATTTTTGACTAACCTTGATATACTTCATCAGATGACAGTCCTGTAACATCATATTACACAATGCATATAGGTTTTGTTCGAAAATGTGCATATTTAGCAGCACAAATCGTGGTTATACAATGAGATCAGTAGCAACAGTTCATGCATTCTGGCCGGCCCCATCTTGGAGAGGCACCTAATCTAATCAATAAATACTCGTAAACTTGACAAAAAAATACAGGTTGGACAGCACATGAAAGATGCATTAGTTATTAATGCAACCGCTGAGTTAGATTTTTAAAATTAACTTCTTGCAACTATAGGGGGTGCTGTTCCGCATTAGCATATTTGGGTCTCCAAATTAAACTGCCTCGTGCTAAATTCTTGATCGTACAATATGCATATTATTGTTATTATTGGATAGAAAACACCTTCTAGTTTCTATAGAAGTTGGAATTTTGTCTCTGAGTGGTACAGAACAATATCTACAGCACTTTTCATGACAGGGGTCAGATTTCAGAAATTTTTACCCCTGATCTGGAGTCTGTTTTTAAGGCGACAGTGAATGCTATGAAGAAACCGACACTGCCTACGTCTTCCTCTGGGTGTCTGTACGTCATCACGTTTTGAATGGAGTCTATTGCACAATCCCAGCCATTATAAAACCACAAAATGTATAGGGACCGCCCTTTCTCGTCGCGCGCCTGAAGCGTGAAGGACATCGGACTTGCCTCATTCCAAATCCTTGTCTAACCAGCAATATTTCTCCGGTCATGTTTTCAGTCGTTATAGTTGTTAAAAACATCATAATGTAGTTAATTTGAACCGTTTTATAGCAATTTATATCCGTTTAGTGCGATTTTGAGGAATTTCTTTGTTGTGCACTCTGAAACTTTGGACACGTTTTGGGGTCCCGTTCGATCGTTAGTGGATATTTCGAAGGACAGAGGACATCTATCGACCAAAAGACGTTTATAACATAGAAAGGATACATTGCCCAAGAATCTGATGGAAGAACAGCTCAAAGTAAACAATATTTAATATGATAAATCGTTGTTCTGTCGAAATATTTTAAACGCATATTTCGCCATTTTGTTTGGTATAGCTTCACTTGGCGAACCCTGTATTGAAAAGTAAGGATAATTTTAAAAATGTAAATCAGCGGTTGCATTAAGAACTAATTTGTCTTTCGATTCCTGTCAACCCTGTATTTTTTAGTCAAGTATATGATTAGCTTTCGATTAAACTAGATCACTCTGAAAGCTGACGTTCCTCATTTTGAGGCTTGAGTTGTGACTATTTCCATTGTATAACCACGGTTTTGTATGGCTAAATATGCACCTTTTCGAACAAACTGTATATGTATGTTGTAAAATGATGTTACAGGAGTGTCATCGGAAGAATTCTGAGAAGGTTAGTGAAAAAATTAATATATTTTGGCGGTGATTACGTTATAGCGCTCTTTGGCTGGAATCGATGCTCTGGTAACGTTTGCACATGTGGTATGCTAACTTATCGATTTATTGTGTTTTCGCTGAAAAACGCTTAGAAAATCTGAAATATGGTCTGAAATCACAAGAACTGGGTCTTTCCATTGCTATGCTTTGTCTATTTTTATGAAATGTTTTATGATGAGTAAATTGGTCATACACGTTGCTCTATCTAGTAATTCTAGTCGATTTGTGATGGTCGGTGCAATTGTAAACTGTGATTTCTACCTGAAATATGCACTTTTTTCTAACAAAAACTATCCTATACCATGAATATGTTATCAGACTGTCATCTGATGGTTTTTTTTATAGGTTATTGGCTATCAATATCTTAGTTGAGCCGAATTGGTGATAGCACCTGAAGGAGTAAGAAACTGATGGAGTTAGAATAGTGGTGTATTTTGCTAACGTGTTTAGCTAATAGATTTACATATTTTGTCTTCCCTGTAAAACATTTTAAAAATCTGAAATGGTGGCTTTATTCACAAGATCTGTATCTTTCATCTGGTGTCTTGGACTTGTGATTTAATGATATTTAGATGCTACTATCTACTTGTGAAGCTATGCTAGCTATGCTAATCAGTGTGTGGGGGGGTGGGGGGTGCTCCCGGACCCGGGGTAGAGGCTCGTTAGAGGTTAACGTTACTAGACATACAGTGTGCGTTACAGCCAGA
>NC_092091.1:46498651-46523303 GCF_045679555.1 Salvelinus alpinus
CGGAGTCTACAACCGACACAAGTGGCTCAGGTAGTGCAGCTCATCCAGGATGGCACATCAATGCGAGCTGTGGCAAGAAGGTTTGCTGTGTCTGTCAGCGTAGTGTCCAGAGCATGGAGGCGCTACCAGGAGACAGGCCAGTACATCAGGAGACGTGGAGGAGGCCGTAGGAGGGCAACAACCCAGCAGCAGGACCGCTACCTCCGCCTTTGAGCAGGAGGAGCACTGCCAGAGCCCTGCAAAATGACCTCCAGCAGGCCACAAATGTGCATGTGTCAGCATATGGTCTCACAAGGGCTCTGAGGATTTCATCATTTCATCATTTCTCAGCTTAGTGTACCAGTGCATTTTCTTCCGCCTGCACTGTAGACTACTAATGCAAAAGATTCTCTAGGCTATCCCCCACTGCAAATGCATATTTTAAACGTGTACTTTAGAATTGATTGGTTGATTTTCTTTGGGGTGTGTAAATAACCCATGGGCACATGCTATAAAGCAGCTAAAATGTCAAAATATCAATATGCCTTTATAGAAGTGTTGATATAGTATGTACATGCTCATTTCCTGTAAATTGGCTTGAGAGACTTCTCAGCTAGCGTAGCTTTCAAGGTAGGGGTCACAATAATAAACTAACATTTCCAGAGGGTCTATTGTGCTTATGTCGTCCTATGTATAAACCAATCCCAGGTAACAACCCTTTACACATTTATGCCTGGCCTGCCACTTTCTAAAACAGCCTACTGATGTCATTTACAATTACTGCTCACTTTAGCCTACTTACTTCTCACTGTTTCACCTGGCTGCCTTTTATGGTGTTTTCACAGCCTTTCCTCCTGCCATCTGCCTTCTGCCAGCCCAGGCCGTGGAAAACACACACACACAGGCCACGGAAAAATCTCTCCTTTCTTGTCATGAGCATTATCAGGTGGCCCCTGACAGGCTGCAGTGGCATCACGCATAAAATCCCCCCTTCATTCCGTCAACCAGGGAGAAACGACACCCCCCCACTCCTCTCTTCCGACAGACAGGGAGAAGCTCTCCCCTTCCTGGGCCTCCTGACATGGCTGAGTCTTATGTATTGCCTTTCAGACAATGTGCTGTTTTTCTCCATAAAGCTTAAGGTCAGCAAATGGAAGCTATGGCCTCCTCCCCTTTCCTTCTCCACGTCCTCCTACTCTCTCTGTATCTATTTCTCTCTCTCTCTCTCTCTGTCTTTCCCTCACACATGAGCCATATCCATTTGTGTGACTCGTCTGTTGAATAATTAAGTGTTTCAATGCTGATCTGTCACCCTCATTGGAGCTGCGCTCAGCTATGACATGACAAATAGTCTGTCAGATGAACAGGCTGACAACAAGCGTGAAATATATATTTGTAAAAAATGTTGAACCGTAGTTTTAACCCAAGCTGAATCTTATCTGGTACTAATTGGTAACACCTGGAACACTATAAATGACAAGCCATTGTCAAACATCAGCGGAACAACAATATAGCATGGCTGTTATTCAGTGGATTGTTGCTCTCCAACATAACCAGCGGCACCTGACACACACAGTCGGTTGGTGTATATAAATGCACATATTCATAACAACTTGAGCCCATTGCAGACTCACAATGATGGGCTATCATTCATAAATGCAGGCTCCCACATGAGATACTCCGACTGCTCAACCAGCCGACCAACCCGCTGCAACTTTGCGCTGAGTGCAGAGGTGAAGCTTCTAACAGTCTTGCGCTTTTACGCAGTGGGGAGTTTCCTCCAGGTTCTTGGGGATGGACACGGCCTTAGCAAGGCATCTGTATCCACTCAGTGACTTTTGTTCTTCTGTCCCATGCCCCTCAATATTTCTTCCTACCTCACACAAGTCAATGCAGGAGATGCACCAGGTGTTCCATGCGGGGCTAACATCCCGCAGGTCGTGGCTTTGGTGGATTCTGTCGTGGATGGTTCCTGGGCGACAGTGGAGATCCACTTTGGACATATCTCCTCATACCTGTGGCCAACCCTGTCAATAATTCTGAAGGACAGCTTATGCTTTACTGTCTGTGGGTTTCAGCCTGTGTGTTATATTATCCCGTGTCATGCCCATTGTCATCTGCACCCTGCGCTTTACGCAAAAAATGTTATCCTGCCGCTGGTAGGCTAGCTAACTGTTCCCTTCTGTGTATTTTCTGACTGCTCTATTGTGCCTTGCCAGTCCTCCTCTCTTCTCCTGCCCAACTCTATCGCTCTCTTGTCTCTGTCCATCTCTCTGTATATGCAGTAAGTGGCCAGTTTATTAAGTACACCACACTGTTCACGAAATGGTTCGCTCCTACAGACAGTGAGCCACGTGGCTTGCTATATAAAGCAGGGAGACAGGCATTGAGACATTCAGTTACTGTTCAATTGAACATTAGAATGTGCAAAACAAGTGACCTAAGCGACTTTGAGGGGGTTATGATCGTCGGTGCCAGGTGCACCGGTTCCAGTATATCAGATACAGCTTGTTGATGAAAGGTTGAAGGAGAATATGTCAAGAATCATGAAAGCTAACAGGCGGTCCACAAACAGGCAAATAATGGAGCAGTACAACAGTGGTGCTCAGAATGGCATCTTGGAACGCACAAGTTGTTATGGATGGGCTATTTCAGCAGACGACCACACCGGGTTCCACTCTTATCAACTAAAAAGAAGAAGGAAGCGTCTCCAGTGGGCACGCGATCACCAACACTGGACAATTGAGAAGTAGAAAAACATTGCCTGGTCTGACAAATCCCGGTTCCTGTTGCATCATGCTGATGGCAGAGTCAGGTTTTGGCGTAAGCAGCTTAAGTCCATGGCCCCATCCTGCCTGGTGTCAACTGTACAGGGTGGTGGCGGTGGTAAAATGGTGTGGGGAATGTTTTCCTAGGTCCCATGATACCAACTGAGCAACATTTCCATGCCCTGAATAATTCAGGTTATTCTGGAGGCAAAGGTGGTCCGACCCGGTACTAGATGCGTATACCTAATAAACTCCCTGTCCTCTCTCTCTCTCCTATGTCTAAGTGCATAGCATGGAGATGGATCTAATTTAGCTTCCTAAACAGCAGTAGGAGGCATCAAGGCAGGTTGTCTCACCCTGTAGGCAGAGTTTGTGTTTTGGGACCATGCAGACTTATTGATCTATGAGCATTTGGGCTTGTAACTTGGTTTACTTTGCAACATCCCTGCATGCTCTGTCTCCATGCAGGTTTGTCTTCTTCAGATTTTGAGTTGCTTTGTCCAAAGGTAGCCTACATTTGTACGGTATGTAAATCAAATGACATATTTGAACACTGCTATTGCCTGTGTGAGAGATGGTAAAATTCCTAAGTGATCTCCACATGTCATTACGAAAAGAAACTGGAAGCAGTTGGATATTCATTTTTTACATGATGTATTTAGCATTGAATGGAATAGAATTTAATTTATCCCTGATGTTGAAATAGCCTTTTCTTACTTCCACAACGCATTCCAGGATGAAGGCAATAGGCATGCCCCTTTTAAAAAATCCAGGATTAAGGGCAGAGAGAACCCTTGGGTTACTGATGAATTTAGTAAAATCATAAGGGAACGAAATGCTATGTGGGCTAAAGCAAGAGGGTCTGGTTCGGCGGATGATTGGATTACTTTTAACCTGTCTAGCCCCGGGGTTCCGCTAGCGGAACCCCCCACCCCCACATTCCACTGAAAAGGCAGCGCGCGAAATTCAAAAATATTTTTTAGAAATATTTAACTTTCACACATTAACAAGTCCAATACAGCAAATGAAAGATAAACATCTTGTGAATCCAGCCAACATGTCCGATTTGTTAAATGTTTTACAGCGAAAACACCACGTATATTTATGTTAGCTCACCACCAAATACAAAAAAGCACAGACATTTCTTTCACAGCACAGGTAGCTTGCACAAAACCCCCAAATAGAGATAGAAGTAATCACTAACCTTTGAAATTCTTCATCAGATGAGTCATATAACATCATGTTACACAATACATTTATGTTTTGTTCGATAATGTGCATATATATATATATTAAAAAAATCTCAATTTACATTGGCGCGTTACATGCAGTAATGTTCTGCAAAATCTGGTGATTTTGCAGAAATACTCATAATAAACATTGATAAAAGATGCAAGTGTTATTCACATAATTAAAGATAAACTTATCCTCTATGCAACCGCTGTGTCAGATTTCAAAATAAACTTTACGGAAAAAGATTAATCTGAGAACGGCGTTTAGAGCACAATCCAGCCAAAGAAATAATCGCCATTTTGGTTTCAACAAAAGCTACAAAAACACTATAAATATGCACTTACCTTCGAATAACTTCATCAGAAGGCACTCCCAGGATTCCCAGATCGACAATAAATGACTGAAAAGTTCCATAAAGGCCATCATTTAGCCACTTGTTGTTAGCATGTTCATCCCAGGAATCCATTTCATGACGCACGAACAATCCATCCAGACAAAAACTCAAAAAGTTCCGTTACAGGTCGTAGAAACAGGTCAAATGATGTTTGCAATGCATATTTAGTATGTGTTTTACATTAATCATCAATAAGGATCCAACCGGAGAATTTCATTGTCTGAAGAAAGAGCATTGGAACGAGAGCTCTCTCTCTCCCTCGTGCGCAAATCCTGACTGAGAATTCTGACGACCACTCACTAGAACAGCTCCTATGAGCCCCTCCTTTATAGTAGAATAATAAGACTAAAATCTAAAGACGACGACATCTAGTGGAAGCCCTAGGCAGTGTTTGTTCGGTCATATCTAGACGGGGTACCATTTGACACTGTTTTGAAAATCGACTTCCCATTTCGACCTCTTCTCAGGTTTTTGTCTGCCAAATGAGTTCTGTTATACTTACAGAAATAATTCAAACAGTTTTAGAAACTTCAGAGTGTTTTCTATACAATAGTAATAATAATATGCATGTATTACCTTCTGGGCAGAGTAGGAGGAAATTTCGTTTGGGCATGCAATTTGTTCAAAGGGGAAACACTGCCCCCTATCCCTATGAAATAAACCTAATTGAAATCTGTGTGTGGCTATGACCTGAAAACTGAAAGCAGACCACTACCTTAAATCTACTTCGGATAATTTATATAATCCCTCCAAATTTTGTCAAGTAGTGAAAGGTTTGGAGCGCAAAAAAGATACAGCTTCCCAAACAATTGTTGGTAGACACACAGATTGTAACTGAGAGAATGTCACGTTCGTCATAATAACTGGACCAAGATGCAGCGTGGTATGTTTCCATCCTTTTATTTGGAAGAGAAACTTAAAGAACAAAAACAATAAAACGAATAAACGAAACGTGAAGCTCAGCGTAGTGCTCGCAGGCAACTATACCTAGACAAGATCCCACAAAGCACAATGGGGAAATGGCTACCTAAATATGATCCCCAATCAGAGACAACGATAAACAGCTGCCTCTGATTGGGAACCACACCAGGCCAACATAGACATACAGTTCCCCTAGATAACACACCCTTAATCACACCCCGACCTAACCAACATAGAGAATAAACAGCTCTCTATGGTCAGGGCGTTGATCTTCATCAGATGACACTCATAGGACATGTTACACAATACATATATGTTTTGTTCGATAAAGTTCATATTTATATCCAAAAACCTCAGTTTACATTGGAGCCATGTTCAGAAATGCCTCCAAAATATCAGGAAAAATTGCAGAGAGCCACGTCAAATAACAGAAATACTCATCATAAACTTTGATGAAAGATACATGTTTTACATAGAATTAAAGATACACTCTTAATGCAACCGCTGTGTCAGATTTCAAAAAGCTTTACGGCAAAAGAACAATATTCAATAATCTGAGAACAGCGTTCAGCCACAAAAGGAAGCCATACAGTTACCCGCCAAATTGTGCAGTCAACAAAACTCATAAATAGTATTATAAATCTTCACTTACCTTTGCTGATCTTCGTCGGAATGCACTCCCAGGACTCCCACTTCCACAAGAAATGTTTGTTTTGTTCGGTAATGTCCATCATTTATGTCCAAATAGCTATTTTTGTTAGCGTGTTTGTTAAACAAATCCAAAGTCAGGAAGCGCGTTCACTAAAAGCAGACGAAATGTCAAAAAGTTCCGTAACAGTCAGTAGAAACATGTCAAACGATGTATTGAATCAATCTTTAGAATGTTTTTAACAACAATCTTGAATAACGTTCCAACCGGAGAATACCATTGACTTCAGATGTGTGATGGAACAGAGCTCCCTCTCATGTGAACGCGCATGGTCAGAGCATGGTCACCTCATGGCAGACCTGACTAATTCCTGTCTCCTTCGGCCCCACTTCACAGTAGAGGCATCAGACAAGGTTCTACAGACTGTTGACATCTAGTGGAAGCCGTAGGAAGTGCAAACAGATCCATATCCCACTGTGTATTCAATAGGTGCTGGGTTGAAAATCGAACAGCCTCAGAATTCCCACTTCCTGTTTGGATTTTTTCTCAGGTTTTTGCCTTCCATATGAGTTCTGTTATACTCACAGACATCATTCAAACCGTTTTAGAAACTTCAGAGTGTTTTCTATCCAATACGAATAATACTATGCATATATTAGCAACTGGGACTGAGGAGCAGGCAGTTTACTATGGGCACCTCTGTGCACCTTTCATCCAAGCTACTCAATACTGCCCCTGCAGCCATAAGAAGTTAACAGCCATCACTAACACAGAGAGGCTGCCGCCTACATACAGACTCAAATCATTGGCCGCTTTAATAAATGTATCACTAGTCACAAATAATGCCATGTCAGGATGACATGTCAGTCATGTCAGTATGAGCCTGCAGGAAGGGTACCACATGAGGGAGGAGGATGTCTACCCTGTAACGCACAGTGTTGAGATTGACTGCAATGATGATGATGCTGCTGTGACACACTGCCCCAGACCATGATGGACCCTCCACCTCCAAATCGATTCCGCTCCAGAGTACAGGCCTCGGTGTAACGCTCATTACATTAATCCGACCATCACCCCTGGTGAGACAAAACCACGACCACGAAGTGAAGAGCACTTTTTTGCCAGTCCTGTCTGATCCAGCAACGGTGGGTTTGTGCCTATAGGTGACGTTGTTGCCGGTGATGTCTGGTGAGGACCTCCCTCTGAAAAACAGAGCCTAAAAGCCCTCAGTCCAGCCTCTCTCAGCCTATTGCAGATAGTCTGAGCACTGATGGAGAGATTGTGCGTTCCTGGTGTAACTCGGGCAGTTGTTCTTGCCATCCTGTACCTGTTCCGCAGGTGTGATGTTCAGATATACAGATCCTGTGCAGGTGTTGTTACATGTGGTCTGCCACTGCGAGGATGATCAGCTGTCTGTCCTGTCTCCCTGTAGCACTGTCTTAGGCATCTCAAATTACGGACATTACAATGCATTGCCCTGGCCACAACTGCAGTCCTCATGCCTCCTTGCAGAATGCCTAAGGCGCGTTCACGCAGATGAGCAGGGATCCTGGGTATCTTTCTTTTGGTGTTTTTCAGAGTCAGTAGAAAGGCCTCTTTAGTGTCCTACGTTTTCATAACTGTGACCTTAATTGCCTACTGTCTGTAAGCTGTTAGTGTCTTAACGACCGATCCACAGGTGCATGTTCATTAATTGTTTATGGTTCATTGAACAAGCATGGGAAACAGTGTTTAAACCCTTTACAATGAAGATCTGTGAAGTTATTTGGATTTTTATGAATTATCTTTGAAAGACAGGGTCCTGAAAAAGGGACATTTCTTTTTTTGCTGAGTTTATATATGCAGGACTCAACCACTACCCTGAAAGCACTTGATTTAGTATATCATGCGGCCCTCCGGTTCATTACCAATCAAACACATCATTTTCATCTCTACAGCGCCGTTGGCTGGTCGTCATTGACCTTGTGCAGGCTTAAACACTGGTATACACTGATTTATAAGGCCATATTGGGTAAAATGCCACTTTATCTCTGGTCTTTCTGAATCAGATCAGTAAATAAATATCAATTACGGTCCCATTCTCATTTGCTTTGAACAGTACCAAGAATTAAAACAGGTCATGATAGAAGGTCATGATTGTTTTAGTTACTCTGCTCCGTGGTCCTGGAATTCTCTTGAACATTTAAAAATGTGTGGTGATCTAGTCACGTTGTTGGAGTTTAAACACTTGGTCAATATAAATATAATAGAAGAGCGTAACTGTTTTTTATTTATGACATTTGTGTTTCTTTACGTAATATGTAATTGTTGTACTGTATGTGTGTCTATAGACTTGTTCAGCGCTGTGTTAGTTTATGTAAGTTGTTTTGTCTGAAACTTTGTTCCCCCTGCTGCTGTTGGACCAGGTCTCTCTTGAAACAGAGATTTTATCTCAATGAGAAAAACCTGTATAAATAAAGGTTAAATAAAAGAATAATGCTACTGCGTAGCAGTTTTCTTTCTCAGCAGTTTTGTCAAATTAGTAATAAGAGATAAAAACCATAGCTTTTCCCCTGGTGGTTGGACATGAAACACTTTGTAGTCATGTTGTTTCCACATGTTGTTCCTTGTATTGACATCTTGCTGCTGACCGTAGAAACTGTACACATTACACAGCGAACGAACCACAGTTTCTTTCCATATGCGTCAGGTAAAAACGTTCATGTCAATAAAGGCTGAATTCACAACTTAAAATCGAATTAAATCAAATGTTATTTGTCACATACACAGTTTACAGAAGGTATAAAAGGTGCAGTGAAATGCATATGTTCTAGCTCCCTCAATATTGCAGATCAATATCAATAATAATCAAAGATCAAATAAAAAATACAAGTAATTAGAAGGTAGTATGCATAGTAATAAAAATGATATGTACACAATCAGATATACAGTATATGTTATTGAGCACATTTGCCATTTTGAGAGAGAAACACAGGTTTAGATAACTGGCCTCTAATGAACCCACCCACACCCCCCAACACACACACACGCGCACATATACACATGCACACTCTTATTTGTTCTTTGTAACTAAACAATACTGGGTTAATGTGTCGTGACAGAGCAACTTTTGTTGCAATTATAACGTCCTGTAATTAGTTGGTCTCTCACCTGAGGCCCTGGGCTTCCAACATTAATCAGAAGAAATTGGCTGGCCCACAATGCAAAGCTGCCGCAAGAGCCACTGAAAGTCACATTATCGCGAAGAGACCCCACAGTAATGTATTTAAATCTGTGGCACTGAGGGGAAATGTAAACAGCATGCAGAGCAGCCTGGTCGCTCAAGACCCACTGAGAAATTAGATGTCCATCCAGGTAAGCAGGACGTCAGGAGATTACTTCAAAACCGGCCACTAGAGGCAACAGTGAACACTATTACCATCAAGTAGGGTTTTGCTATGGCGTTGTGGACCTGGATCTGAAGGTCGCGTGTTCAATCCCAGTGCTAGGCAGTGCAATATGTTTTTTTAACCCTATCCCAAAACTTAACTCTTAACTTAAACATTTGGAATGAATGCTTAAACTTGACCTTCGGAATGTGAGGTTTATGGACAAACGTCCAATTCTGCAGTGAGACTGTGAGAGCTGGTTGTGAAGAGAGTATAATATATATTCTATTGGGAATATCACAATGTAGATGTGACCAAAGCAGACCAAGGTTGTTGCAACAGTGAATCTGTGAAAGGATGTTGGACCATTTCTTCTCCTCAAGGATAATGTCCTTACAAACTAGCCTAATGTCCTTTTCTCTGCTGTTGGTATATTGTTAATGTGGAGCCTTGAGGAAGACTGTCAAGACATTCACCATTTTGTGCCTGACACAAACACACACATACACATATATATACACACACACACACAGGAACTATGTAGGTGTCTGTTGTAGTCCGTTGTGTGTTTCCTCTGTGTGTCCTCTACATGTGTCCGATACTGCTGCCCTAATTATTCTCATTAGGGAATCAGTGAGGACAAAGTTAGTCATGCCCCCAACCTTTATTGATTCAATCCCCCATAGCCACTTATTGGTCAAAGTCACTCAGGTTATTAAAGCCCTTTGGTCACCATTGGTGCTAAAAAAAAAAGTATAACACTTAGGATTAACCACCCTATTGCTATAATACACTCTGATTACATTTAACTGCATAAGCATTTTCCTTTCTGTTCTAATGTCCAAAACCTGGTTCCCTACCTTGGTTTAAATAGGTGGTTTTCCAGCTGCTACTGGTTATCAGTGTGAATTCACTCCTCCACAACTCGTCCACATTTCCACAGTGTTATTCTCAGTTCCCCTTCTCTCAAAGAGAGAGAGATAAAGATAGAGAGAGAGAGAGCTGTCCAGAAAGACAGCATGAAATAAACATGGGTCCAGACGAGTCAATCAGCTTTTCTCCCGCCAATCAATTGAGTGCTCTGGCTTTAGAGAGCCCTGGAAATAGATTGAGGTTCGCTTTGTAAGGCACATCAGGCGAGAATGCACTTAAGTACAGGCAGGAATCGGCTAACATTTTCATCTACGTCCCTGCAAATGCACGTCAAGAGCAGGTATATTCAGGTCATGGTCACATTTGACCATCAAAGCATGCTTTTACTGTCCATTCTATGGCCCTTCTTTCTAGGCTTGGAAAAATCCTGACTGATGTTATTTTTAAGCAGCAGTGTTTGAACACTCAAACCAAAGGTTCAGGGGGTCCAAGATGTGAAAGATAACACAGGCAGCGACATTTCAGCTTGTCATTTTCAAAAGAAGTTCAGAATGAGTTCAGAATGCTTTTGTATCTGTTGTATCAGCTTCAGGAACACCCATACATGTATAAGAGAAAAGTTGTTTTCTATGGATTCTGAGTGGTATGACTGTCAAAGGGTAAAAAAGCAGCTTGGTGTAGGTTGGATGATGTCAGTCTTGGAGATTAGTTTTGTCTGGGAACTTAAGTCATGCAAAGAAACCCCCAATGCTCTGGGATTTGTTTTTTATCACGTTACAGCCTTATTCTAAAATTTATTAAATAAAACATTTTCCTCATCAATTTACACACAATACCCCATAATGACAAAGTGAAAACAGGTAAAAAAACAAAAACAAATATTAAATACCTTATTTACATAAGTATTCAGACCCTTTCCTTTGAGACTCGAAATTGAGCTCAGGTGCATCCTGCCAAAGCAGCAGCTACTCTTCCTGGGGTCCAGCAAAATTAAGGCAGTTTATACAATTTTAAAACATTACAATACATTTACAGATTTCACAACACACTGTGTGCCCTCAGGCCCCTACTCCACCACTACCACATACAGTGAGGGAAAAAAGTATTTGATCCCCTGCTGATTTTGTTCGTTTGCCCACTGACATTGAAATGGTCAGTCTGTAATTTTAATGGTAGGTTTATTTGAACAGTGAGAGACAGAATATAAACAAAAAAATCCAGAAAAACGCATGTCAAAAATTTTATAAATTGATTTGCATTTTAATGAGGGAAATAAGTATTTGACCCCTCTGCAAAACATGACTTAGTACTTGGTGGCAAAACCCTTGTTGGCAATCACAGAGGTCAGATGCTTCTTGTAGTTGGCCACCAGGTTTGCACACATCTCAGGAGGGATTTTGTCCCACTCCTCTTTGCAGATCTTCTTCAAGTCATTAAGGTTTCGAGGCTGACGTTTGGCAACTCGAACCTTCAGCTCCCTCCACAGATTTTCTATGGGATTAAGGTCTGGAGACTGGCTAGGCCACTCCAGGACCTTAATGTGCTTTTTCTCGAGCCACTCCTTTGTTGCCTTGGCCGTGTGTTTTGGGTCATTGTCATGCTGGAATACCCATCCACGACCCATTTTCAATACCCTGGCTGAGGGAAGGAGGTTTTCACCCAAGATTTGACGGTACATGGCCCCGTCCATCGTCCCGTTGATGCGGTGAAGTTGTCCTGTCCCCTTAGCAGAAAAACACCCCCAAAGCATAATGTTTCCACCTCCATGTTTGATGGTGGGGATGGTTTCTTGGGGTCATAGGCAGCATTCCTCCTCCTCCAAACACGGCAAGTTGAGTTGATGCCAAAGAACTCCATTTTGGTCTCGTCTGACCACAACACGTTCACCCAGTTGTCCTCTGAATCATTCAGATGTTCATTGGCAAACTTCAGACGGGCATGTATATGTGCTTTCTTGAGCAGGGGGACCTTGCGGGCGCTGCAGGATTTCAGTCCTTCACGGCGTAGTGTGTTACCAATTGTTTTCTTGGTGACTATGGTCCCAGCTGCCTTGAGATCATTGACAAGATCCTCCTGTGTAGTTCTGGGCTGATTCCTCACCATTCTCATGATCATTGCAACTCCACGAGGTGAGATCTTGCATGGAGCCCCAGGCCAAGGGAGTTTGACAGTTCTTTTGTGTTTCTTCCATTTGCGAATAATCGCACTAACTGTTGTCACCTTCTCACCAAGCTGCTTGGCAATGGTCTTGTAGCCCATTCCAGCCTTGTGTAGGTCTACAATCTTGTCCCTGACATCCTTAGCTACAGTATTTCACCTTTTCATGTGTATATTATTGCTTACTAGGTGTGTCCAATTTGGTAACCACTCCCTCTTCTAATTAGGGCTAATTGGAAAAGCCTTTCAAAAGAGGACATTGTATTCTCTTTCTTCTGTACTCCCTGACGAAGGCCATGCAGCCGAAACGCGTCGGTTTTTAAACAACTTTGTTTCTATTGAACATGCCATACTAATAAAGGCATTTTAATTAATTATATGAAGAGTGCCTTGGTCCTCCTTTCTTTTTGATGATCCTTGGAGAGCTCTTTGGTCTTGGCCATGGTGGAGAGTTTGGAATCTGATTGATTGATTGCTTCTGTGGACAGGTGTCTTTTATACAGGTAACAAACTGAGATTAGGAGCACTCCCTTTAAGAGTGTGCTCCTAATCTCAGCTCGTTACCTTTATGAAAGACACCTGGGAGCCAGAAATCTTTCTGATTGAGAGGGGGTCAAATACTTATTTCCCTCATTAAAATGCAAATCAATTTATAACATTTTTGACATGCGTTTTTCTGGATATTTTTGTTGTTATTCTGTCTCTCACTGTTCAAATAAACCTACCATTAAAATTATAGACTGATCATTTCTTTGTCAGTGGGCAAACGTACAAAATCAGCAGGGGATCAAATACTTTTTTCCCTCACTGTATATACAGTACTAAATCCATGTGTATGTATAGTGCATATGTTACCATGTGTATGTGTATGCATGTGTCTGTGCCAATGTTCCATAAGGTGTTTTTTTATCTGTTTTTTAAATCTAATTTTACTGCTTGCGTCAGTTACTTGATGTGGAATAGAGTTCCATGTAGTCATGGCACTATGTAGTACTGTGTGCCTCCCATAGTCTGTTCTGGACTTGGGGACTGTGAAGAGACATCTTGTGGCATGTCTGGTGGGGTATGCATGGGTGTCCAAGCTGTGTGCCAGTAGCTTAGACAGACAGATACAGTTGAAGTCGGAAGTTTACATACACCTTATCCAAATACATTTAAACTCAGTTTTTCACAGTTCCTGACATTTAAACCTTGTAAAAATTCCCTGTCTTAGGTCAGGTAGGATCACCACTTTATTTTAAGAATGTGAAATATCACAATAATAGTAGAGAGAAGGATTTATTTCAGATTTTATTTATTTCGTCACATTCCCAATGGGTCAGAAGTTTACATACACTCAATTAGTATTTGGTAGCATTGCCTTAAAATTGTTTAACTTGGGTCAAACGTTTCAGTTAGCCTTCCACAAGCTTCCCACAATAAGATGGATGAATTTTGGCCCATTCCTCCTGACAGAGCTGGTGTAACTGAGTCAGGTTTTTAGGCCTCCTTGCTCGCACGCGCTTTTTCAGTTCTGCCCACAAATTATCTATAGGATTGAGGTCAGGGCTTTGTGATGGCCACTCAAATACCTTGACTTTGTTGTCCTTAAGCATAACAATGGTCATTATGGCCAAACAGTTCTATTATTGTTTCATCAGACCAGAGGACATTTCTCCAAAAAGTACAATCTTTGTCCATTTGCCATTGCAAACCGTAGTCTGGATTTTTTATGACGGTTTTGGAGCAGTGGCTTCTTCCTTGCTGAGTGGGCTTTCAGGTTATGTCGATATAGGACTCGTTTTACTGTGGATATTGTCACGTTCCTGACCTATTTTTATGTTATTTTGATTATGTTTAGTTGGTCAGGGCGTGAGTTGGGGTGGGCATTGTATGTTGTGTGTGTTTGGTTAGTCTATGGGTGTTGTATGTGTATGGGATAGTGTTTGTTAGGTTGTCTAGTTATGTCTATGGCTGCCTAGATTGGGTCTCAATCAGAGACAGCTGTCATTCATTTGTCTCTGATTGGGAGCCATATTTAAGGTAGCCATAGGCAGTAGGCTTTTGTGGGTGTTTGTTACCTGTCTCTGTGTTTGTGTTCTGCACCAGATAGGTCTGTATCGGTTTTGCACGTTTGTTATTTTGTAAGTTGTTTGTAGTGTTCACTTGTTCTTATAATTAAACATGTTGAGCACTGGCTACGCTGCATTTTGGTCCTCTCCTTCACCCCAAGAAGAAAACCGTTACAGATATAGATACTTTTGTACCTGTTTCCTCCAGCATCTTCACAAGGTCCATTGATGTTGTTCTGGGATTGATTAGCACTTTTCGCACAAAAGTACGTCCATCTCTAGGAGACAGAACGCCTCTCCTTCCTGAGTGGTATGACGGCTGTGTGGTCCCATGGTGTTTATACTTGCGTACTATTGTTTGTACAGATAATCGTGGTACCTTCAGGCATTTGGAAATTGCTCCCAGACTTGTGGAGGTCTACAATTTTTTTATGAGGTCTTGGCTGATTTCTTTTGATTTTCCCATGATGTCAAGCAAAAAGGCACTGATTTTGAATGTAGGCCTTGAAATACATCCACAGGTACATCTCCAATTGACTCAAATGATGTCAATTAGCATATCAGAAGCTTCTAAAGTCATAACATAATTTTCTAGAATTTTCCAAGCTGTTTAAAGGCACAGTCATCTTAGTGTATGTAAACTCCTGACCCCCTGGAATTGTGATACAGTGAATTATAAGTGAAATAATCTGTCGGTAAACAATTGTTGGAAAATATTTCTTGTGTCATGCACAAAGTAGATGTCCTAACCGATTTGCCAAAACTATAGTTTGTTCACAAGAAATGTGTGGAGTGGTTGAAAAATGAGTTTTAATGACTCCAACCTAAGTGTATGTAAACTTCCGACTTCAACTATATGTGCATTCAACATGCCAATACCTCTCATAAATAAAAGTAGTGATGAAGTCATTCTCTCCTCCACTTTCAGCCAGGAGAGATCGACATGCATATTATTAATATTAGCTCTCTGTGTACATCCAAGTGTAGTTGCTTGTTTTGTTCAAATCTTTAGTCCTCACGTACCGTTATTCCTACGGCACTAATCTGGTGAGCATCTTTTGGAGCTCCGCTCAAGCAAGGCATTTGATTGGCTTGACGTGTTGCACAGCAACACTGATTTACACCGGGTTCCGACCACTCTTTAGCTGATTTCTGCCATGGAACTTCTCCAGGCTTCCCGTTTTAGGGCTTTGAGTTTACTAATGCGTTAGTTCTAGTTTCTTAACTATAACTTTAATATGGTGACATTGATGTAGGCTGTGTAGCGGTTAGCAGTTATGGTATGAAGGGTTTGGCTTGAAGTTTTTGTGCCTATTCACAGACAGCTGTTGTGTTGTGCACTAAAGTCCATAAGCAAAGGGAAAAGGTGAGAGGAGGAGAGTGTGCGGGTGATCAGGGGTATATTCATTCTGCTGATTCTGGTGCAAAACGTTTTTTAAACGGAAGCAAACTGAACGAAACTGGGAGGGACCTACCTGAATTTGGACTAATGATTACACACCAGATCAGCTAGATGCAGGCTAGATTCAGGCAAGAGTGTGCAAGGTGGTATTGAATGTGTCACTATCTGATTACTCCAATATATCTCTCGACCTGTGCACCTACGTTATAAACTTTCATTTGTAGACTAGGTTGTAGCAACCTCATGATGGGTATAGGGCAATTTTTTGTAACATGTAGTAGCTTAAACAATCTTACATTGAGCTGGGTGAATGGAATATCAAAGCCATGGTCATAAATAAAGAAAAATCTTCCTCCCTAATCTTCAATAGCACCGACCGCCACTGGTTGGGTTGTGTGTTCGATGGAAATCCGGCCTCACAACCGCAGACACGTGTATGGCGTCATGTGGGCTAGGGGTTTGCTGATGTCAACGTTGTGAACAGAGTGCCCCATGGTGGCGGTGGGGTTATGGTATGGGCAGGCATAAGCTACAGACAACGAACACAATTGCATTTGATCGATGGCAATTTGAATGCACACAGATACCGTGGCGAGATCCTGGGGCTAATTGTCATGCCATTCATCCGCCGCCATCACCTCATGTTTTAGCATGATTAATGCACGGCCCCATGTTGCAAGGATCTGTACACAATTCCTGGAAGCTGAAAATGTCCCAGTTCTTCCATGGCCTACATTCTCACCAGAAATGTCACCAATTGAGCATGTTTGTAATGCTCTGGATTGACATGTGTGACAGCATTTTCCAGTTCTCGCCAATATCCAGGAACTTTGCACAGCCATTGAAGAAGTCTGGGACAACATTCCACAGGCCACAATCAACAGCCTGATCAACTCTATGCGAAGGAGATGAGGCAAATGGTGGTCACACCAGATACTGACTGGTTTTCTGACCCATGCCCCTACCTTTTTTTTAAGGTACAGTATCTGTGACCAACAAATGCATATCTGTATTCCCAGCCATGTGAAATCCATAGATTAGGGCCAAATATTTTATTTAAATTGACTGATTTCCTAATTTGAACTGTAACTCAGTAAAATCTTTTAAATACTTGCATGTTGTGTTTATATTTTTATTCAGTATATAAAAACACTATTCTTACTGCAACTCAGTAGGTAACTTACTGTCAAATTACAGTAATTTTTTACATAAGCACATTTAAAGTATCCTATAAGTATAACTGTAGAACATGTCATTGGTTCTACCTGGAACCAGAGGGTTCTTCATGAGGGCCCTAAATGGAACTCAAAAAAGTTTGATCTTGCAGGGACAAATCAAAAGGGTTATACGTGGCTCCCAAAAGAGTTCCCCCTACAGCAGCGTTTCCCAAACTCGGTCCAATACACAGCTGATTCAAATACTCAAACCTTGATGATGAGTTCATTATTTGAATCAGCTGGTTAGTGCTAGGGCAAAAAACTAAACGTGCACCCCGTGGTATCCCCAGGACCGAGGTTGGGAAGCGCTGCCCTACCGGGACAAATGACAGAATGTAGATCCAGTGGCGTAGCAGGAAATTCAGATCGGTGGCAACCTTGAGGTGAGTTAAAATCCCAAGTGAGGTTGACTCCTAAGTATTCCGAATTTCGCTGGTCTGCAAAACCACGCCCACCATTATCATATTTCCCAGCATGCTCTATCGCATTGAGATGTTTTTAATTGTTTGTTTCAATATCTGTGTTTATGCACATTTATTTGATATTTTGCTGCACAAAGACAAATAACATAAATTTTTCTAAACCAATCCAATCTGTTAGTTTGACTTATTGCACCCGTTACTTAAATGGTTGTTCAAGTTTAGATACACAACATTACCAAAGGTATGTGGACACCTGTGGGGACAGCCAGATGGTGAAGCGTGATTCATCACTCCAGAGAAGGCGTTCCCACTGCTCGAGTCCAATGGCGGCGAGCTTTACACTACTCCAGCCGACGCTTGGCATTGCGCATGGTGATCTTAAACTTGTGTGCGGCTGCTCGTCCATGGAAGCTCATTTCATGAAGCTTCCGACGAACAGTTCTTGTGCTGACGTTGCTTCTGGAGGCAGTTTGGAACTCAGTCGTGGAGTGTTGCAACAGAGGACAGGCGATTTTTAGGCACTTCGGCACTTGGTGGTCCCGTTCTGTGAGCTTGTGTGGCTTACCACTTTGTGGATGAGCCGTTGATGCTCCTAGACATTTCCACTTCACAATAACAGCACTTACAATTGACCGGGGCAGCTCTAGTAGGGCAGACATTTTACAAACTAACTTGTTGGAACGGTGGCATCCTATGATGGTGCCAAGTTGAAAGTCACTGAGCTCTTTCTTCAGTAAGGCCATTCAACTGCCAATGTTAGTCTATGGAGATTGCATGGCTGTGTGCTCGATTTTATACACCTGCCAGCAATGGGTGAGGCTGAAATAGCAGAATCCACAAATTTGAAGGGGTGTCCACATACTTCCGTATATAGTGTAGTTTAGGTAGTCTCATTTATTAATCTGTCTATCCCTTCCAGTCATTCTGAATGCAGATTGGCGGAATCCACTCTGGCTGGATTCCAATTGGAATTAAATATCACTTTGCAAGCCAGCATAATGTGACTTGATGTCAAGCTTATGCTAAAGCAAAACCAACAGTGTCCAAAACACAGTGAAGGCTAGCCACCAGTAAAAACACAGCCGAAGGAGGTTTACCAGCAAAAACATAACGAAGGCTATCACCAGAGAAAACACATCGAAGGCTGGTCTACCTGCATAACTAGCTTGACCATGCTGATCAGACCAGCTAGAGCATGCTGGTCTGCCAGCATAAACAGCAAGACCATGCTGGTGGGCCAGCAGAACCAGTTAGATCACACTGGTCAGACCAGCTTGACCAACTAGACCATGCTGGTCAGACCTGCATGAACCAGCACAGACAAGCTTGAAATTTATGCTGGTCTATGCGGTTTTTCAGCAGGGATGTATGTGACATCGAGCTGACAACTTCGCAATCACCATGCAAGCTAAATCTAACAGGAGTATTGTTTGTGTGAGTGCGTCAGAGAGAGAGAGAGGGGGGGGGGGGGGGGGGACAAGAGAGAGAAACAAAGAGGAGGGAACAAGAGAGAGAAACAGACAGGTATGGGGGGGTGCATGGAGAGTGCGTGTGCCAGCTTGCACATACTAGGAAAACACGCCGTGTTTTTAATGATGCCACAAGCAGATTCTCCATAAGAAGTGCTGAAAAGCAGAGGAGCTGTGTTGTTGTGTTGACTGTCCATACAGACGGAGCAAACTAACAAACTCACATACACATTGTAGAGTGTACAGTGCATATTACTATTGCTGATGTTACACACTAGAAAATCTGCTTATCATTACTTATCATCTGGCACATTGACAAACTACTACAAAGTAATGAATAGGAGGAAGGATGGAGAGACTAGACCAAGGGAAGAGGTAGATGAGGAAGAGAGATTAGATGTGGAGATAGATGAGAAGAGAGATGGGAAGAGAGGGATGGGAACGGAGACGTAGGAATAGTTTGTGCGTGTGTGTCACTCACATGTCTCCTCTTCTGCAGTCTCCGTGGTGACAGACTCTTGGTGCTGGTGGGAGACCCTGAGCAGAACGGCCCATCATCCTCCTCTTCCTGAGAGAGAGCGATAGAGGGAGGAGATGGAGATATGGTGTGAGAAAACGAGAGGGGGGGAGAGAGAGAGCGAGAGAAAGAGAGAGGAGTGAGTGTGTCAAGTGAGTGTGCCATAATGTGTGTATACCATAATAAAACAGACAGTTATGCATGTATTTGGAGTGTGGCCAGGTCAAATCAGATTAAATCATTCTGAACTCATGTGTATGCACACATAGCGACGTGTGTGTGTGTGTGTGTGTGTGTGTGTGTGTGTGTGTGTGTGTGTGTGTGCCCTGTTCTGAGCCAATTGCAATTTTCCTAAGTCCTTTTTTGTGGCACCTGACCACACGACTGAACAGTAGTCAAGGTGCGACAACTAGGGCCTGTAGGACCTGCCTTGCTGGTAGTGTTTTTAAGAAGGCAGAGCATCGCTTTATTATAGACAGACTTCTCTCCATCTTAGCTAGTACTGCATCAATATGTTTTGACCATGACAGTTTACAATCTAGTGTCACTCCAAGCAGTTTAGTAATTTCAGCTTGCTCAATTTCTACAAGATTTATTACAAGATTTAGTTGAGGTTTAGTGAGTGTTTTTTTTCCAAATACAGTCCTTTTAGTTTTAGAAATATTTAGGGCTAACTTATTCCTTGCCACCCACTCTGAAATTAACTGCAGGTCTTTGTTGAGTGTTGTAGTAATTTCAGTCGCTGTAGTAGCCGACGTGTATAGTGTTGAGTCATCCGCATACATAGAAACTCTGGCTTTACTCAAAGTCAGTGGCATGTCGTTAGTAAAAATGTTTAAAAAAGCAAGGGGCCTAAACAGCTACACTGTGGAATTCCTGATTCTAATGGGATTATACTTGATAGACTTCCATTAAAGAACACCCTCTGTGTTCTGTTAGACAAGTAACTCTTTATCCACGTTATAGCAGCTGGTGTAAAGCCATAACACACCTGTTTTTCCAGCAGCAGACTATGATCAATGACGTCAAAAGCTGCACTGAAGTCTACTAAGACAGCCCCCACAATAATTGTATAATCAATTTCTCTCAGCCAATCATCAGTCATTTGTGTATGTGCTGTGCTTGTTGAGTGTCCTTCCCTATAAGCATGCTGAAATTCTGTTGTCAATTTGTTTACTGTAAAATAGCATTGTATCTGGTCAAACACTATTTTTTCCAGAAGTTTACTAAGGGTTGGTAAAAGGCTGATTGGTCGGCTATTTGAGCCTGTAAAGGGGGCTTTACTATTCTTGGGTAGCGGAATGACTTTAGCTTCCCTCCTGGCCTGAGAGCACACACTCTTTAGTAGGCTTAAACTTTAGATGTGACAAATAGGAGTGGCAATATTGTCTGCTATTATCCTCAATAATTTTACATCTAGATTGTCAGAACCTGGTGGCTTGTCATTGTTGTCTATAATTTTTTCAACTCTTCCACACTGACTTTGCGGAATTCAAAAGTACAATTCTTGTCTTTCATAATTTGGTCCGATATACTTGGATGTGTAGTCAGCGTTTGTTGCTGGCATGTCATCCCTAAGTTAGCATTTCTTGACAATGAAAAAGTCATTAAAGTAGTTTGCAATATCAGTGGGCTTTGTGATGAATGAGCCATCTGATTCAATAAATGAAGGAGCCGAGTTGGCTTTTTTCCCAAAATGTAATTGAAGGTGTCCCAGGTGCTCAGTCATTTTCTTAACGGGTGGGTGCTTATTAGTAACTGGAATAAGTAGTTTCATAAATGCGTCAAGTGCAGCGTCTGGTTGCTACTCATTACCCACCACAGACCAGTAAATATTCTTTACATCATTAACATATGAATCACTACAAAACCTATTGTATGACCTCTTATACACTATATTAGGCCCAGCCTTTGGAACTTTGGTTTTCCTAGATATGGCTATTATATTGTGATCACTACATCCTATGGATTTGGATACTGCTTTAAAGCAAATATCTGCTGAGTTAGTAAAAATGTGATCAATACATGTGGATGATTTAATTCCTGTGCTGTTAGTAATTACCCTGGTAGGTTGACTGACAACCTGATACAGGTTGCAGGCACTGGTTACGGTTTGAAGTTTTTTCCTGAGTGCGCAGCTTGATGAGAGCCAATCAATATTTAAATCACCCAGGAAAAATACTTCTCACATACATTATCAAGAATTTCACACATATTATCCAGATACTGACTGTTAGCACTTGGTGGTCTATAGCAGCTTCCCACAAGAATGGGCTTTAGGTGAGGCAGATGAACCTGTAGCCATATTACTTCAACAGTATTTAACATTAGATCGTCTCTAAGCTATACAGGAATGTGGTTCTGAATATAGACCGCAACATTGGCATTTCTGTCTTTTCGGTAGATGTTATAACCATGTATTGCTACCACTGTATCATCAAAGGTATTATCTAAGTGAGTTTCGGAGATAGTCAGAATATGAATGTCATCTGTTTCAAGCAAGTTATTGACTTCATGGACCTTGTTTCTTTGGCTACATATGTTAATATGGGCTATTCTGAGCACTTTTCTGGGTTGCTTGACTGTTTTTAATGCTTTACTGGGAAGCTTATCAGAGGTAGACTTACTCATGTTATTTACATTGGAGCTGATGAGCTGCATAAAGTGGGCTGCAGGGTGAGCTGCATAAAGTGGTCTTCCTACTATTGCACAAGCCTCAATGCTAACAGTGTAACTGGTTTATAGGCTCATGATTACTGGTCACAATAGCTGTAGGATAAACAGATGCATTCGATGCAATTAGGGGTACATAAATTAAAATTACTTACACTGTGTTTGCCAATGCAGATCATGTACATTTGATGCAGCATTATGATGATTCATTGTCACAATGGTAGGGATTAACTCAACTGGTCTTGGATCATTTAACAGTCATTGTTTCAACGCAGCCTTGAAGTGCGTGGACAGAGTCCAGGAGCCAAGATGATTTGTATGGACTCCGTCATTCCTGTAGAGTATCTTCTGTTTCCAGAAGGTGTCAAAGTTATCAATAAAAGTGACTCCAGCAGAGAAACAGTAGTATTTTAGCCAGATGTGTAATGCCAGCAGTCTGCTGAATCTTTTACACCCAACGATGGTACTGGACCTGAAATTATTGGCCGTTTTTTTGGAGTCTTTTAATGCTGAAATCAGTTCTTTAAAATCAATTTTCAAATGTTCCGAGCTAGCCCTCCTGATGTCGTCTGACCCCACATGGACAACGAAAGTGTCAGCTCCCGGCATCTGTGGTAGAACAGTCAGAAGCAGACTTGTTATGTCCTGTACCCATGCTCCTGGGTACCACAGCGTTTTTGCCTTGTGGACCGAGATGTTTCTCACCATAGAGCTGCCTATGATGACCGCTGGTGATGTTGAATGGGCCGGTCTCTCAGGCAGCCTCACGGTCTGGTGAGGCTGGGAGCTCCGAGGATCTTAACCTGAGTTTGAAGCCACCGGAGAGGGAGACAGTGCCGATGACGAAGATGTAGGTACCTCCGGATCCGATCTTGATTGGGAAGCCACCACGGACGAAGGCGCCGGAACCACTGGATCCAGGGCGGAAAAACTGTTTCTGGTCTGTGTCAGTTCCGGGCTCAACATCTCCATGGAGACCCCCGTTGCCAGAGGATGCCTTCTTCGACTTCCACGGCGAGTGACTTTATAAGGTTCCACAGCTGACAGTGCATGTCAGAATAAATACCAAGCCATGAGTTCGAAGGAATAGTCCGCACATAGGACAGTGTGCAGTGCGATTGCGATTGCATCGTCTGTGGACTTGTTGGGGCGGTAAGCAAATTGAAGTGGGTCTAGTGTGTCAGGTTAGGTAGAGGTGATATGATCCTTGACTAGTCTCTCAAAGCACTTCATGATGACAGAAGTGAGTTCTACGGGATGATAGTCATTGATTCAGTTAATTTAGCTTTCTTGGGTACAGGAACCATGGTGAACTTTTTGAAACATGTGAAAAAACAGACTGAGAAATCTCTAAAATCTCTATGGTGAAGCATGGTGTTGGCAGGGTCATACTGTGGAGATGTTTTTCAGGGGCAGGGACTGGGAGACTAGTCAGGATCGAGTGAAAGATGAACGGAGAAAAGTACAGAGAGATCCTTGATGAAAACCTGCTCCAGAGCGCTCAGGAACTCAGACTGGGGCGAAGGTTCCCCTTTCAACAGGACAACGACTCTAAGCACACACCCTAAGCACACAGTCCTTGAGTGGCTCATCCAGAGCCCGGACTTGAACCCGATCTAACATCTCTAGAGAGACCTGAAAAAAGCTGTGCATTGACGCTCCCCAACCAACCTGACAGAGCTTGAGAGGATCTGCAACGAAGATTTGGAGAAACACCCCAAATACAAGTGTGCCAAGCTTGTAGCGTCATACTCAAGAAGTCTCAAGGCTGTAATCGCTGCCAAAGGTGCTTCAACAAAGTACTGAGTAAAGGGTCTGAATACTTATGTAAATGAGTTTAGTTTGTTATTTTTAATACATTTGCAAAAATGTCTAAACATGTTTTTGCTTTGTCATTATGTGGTATTGTGTGTAGATTGATGAGGGGGGAAAACAATTTAGTCAATTTTAGAATAAGGATATAGTGTAAAAAAATCTGGAAAAAGTCAGGGGTTTGAATGCTTTCCGAATTCACTGTATTCTGCAAATATGAGCCACCTTTTTGCATCACCTGCAGTTGAAGGCATTAACTTTAATCAAATCGCATTTTAATGGGAAAAAACATTCATTGCTACAGAATGTAGTAATTTTATGTCAAAACACATATCAAATGAGATTTTGTTTTACTACAATGTAAAACCAATTTAAACTGAGCCATGTTGGTTTAAAAAGCTGACTCCTCCAAATGAATATTGATCACATGTTTTAAATGCCACAAAACAAATTGCTACACTGAGGGCTATATGATCAAACACAAAAAGGCAAAAGTATTAAACATCTGCACAGATGCTAAATTAGCAGCTTATCACTTGAGCTAAATTTGATACACTTCCTTTTACAATATTAGTGTGAAACTATGGATCTTGGAATGTAGTGTCTTAAATTTCTAGGGGGCAGTATCCTAAATTTCCGGCTGACTGACATGCCCAAAGTAAACTGCCTGTTACTCAGGCCCAGAAGCTAGGATATGAATATAATTGGTAGAATTGCATAGAAAACACTCAGAAGTTTCTAGAACTG
>NC_092091.1:48500005-48632505 GCF_045679555.1 Salvelinus alpinus
TCCAACCTGAGACTACCTCACCAGGTATTCCTTTTCTGTTCCCATGCTGGAGACCAGGGCTTGTTCACAACCTGTTACAACGGTGCCAACATTTTGTGTCTGATCTTTCAGCGGGGGAGTGAGTGAATGTGTCAAAGACCTGACTGGGCCCAGCACTGCACGGTATGGCTCGTTATGTTGTTGTGTGTGGGTTTGTGTACTGAGGAACATGTAACTTGGTTCCAGTAAAAGCCACTTTCAATTTCCTTATGTTGGGGGCTTTCATCAGGGTAAGTGTTTCTTGGTGTAAAGTCGTCCCGAACACAGCACATATCATCCTGGGATATCAGCCATTCATTGTTAGCCTTAGTTGGAGTGACCATAGAATTCTATGGGAGTGACCTTACTGAGTAAAGAATTTGCCATCATTCCCCCTGGTCGTCACTAGTTAACGCTGCCACAAAGTCATAATTATTGCTAAACCCTGCCCATTTCCACAATTACTCTTCTTGAAAATAGATTTTAAATCTAACCCTAACTAATGAAGGCCAAATTTGATGCGTTGGGGGGTGGTATGTGAAAAAGTGCTGTAATTTCTAAATGGTTTACTCAAATTTCTAAACGGTTTACTCAATATGGATGAAAATACCCTCAGATTAAAGATTAAAGCTGACAGTCTGCACTTTAACCTCCGTCATGGTATCATTTCAAATCAAAATTGCTGGAGTACAGAGCCAAAACAACAACAAATGTCTCACTGTCCAAACATTTTTATAAAATTGACACATTAATATTTCAGTCGAATTTAACATCAGGATCGAACAACAAACCTGTTGTAGGCCTGCATATTCAGTGTCATTGACTGACAGGCTGGCATAGTCTTATCTCTTGGTCAAGCTGACCATTGTTGACACATGGTTGGTTCATCTGAATAACAAATACTTGTTCAAGGACTTCAATAGTGTTGAGGACTAGCTTGGACCAATGGCTGGTCCATGTTCAAGTGCCAAAACTCGTCGGGTTTTGACATTAGTAGTATTCTAATTTATCACATTCTCTAACATATTAGAATTGATCATAAATGTACTGATCCAAACCTAGACAATATATTTTATTTAGCATTGTGTTGCATCATTATTTTAGGCACCAACTGCCTACTTATCTCTACTGGGTTCTACTTCTAAAGTACAAGAGCCTTTGTGTACATTTTTATTTTGTGGTTAGATAAATAGAGAAAAATAACTCATGTAGTATTTGAAGAAAAATGAAGGTCGTAGTATACATAAGTTGTTGGATAAAACAACACGTGATTCTCCAGATAATTTTCATTAAAAAACTGACTTAGATGGACATTGATCTGTAAAGGGCTAAATGACAGTGGGGCAGGTTAACCTAACCTATGGGTGTATGTGGCCACCTCAGAACTCGTGATAACCCACTCAACAGGCTTTATTATGAGCACATACTGATCTCAACTTATGTAACGTTAGTTAATTATATATTTTATTACGATTGTTTTGTCGACAGAAAATGTATTTAAAAGGCGGTCTGGGACTGTTGTTCCTCACATCACATTGGCCATGAGAGCAGTAGTACTTGCACTGACTCTAGCCCTTGTGGGTAAGTACAGTTTTTCTGTCTTATTCTAGTGCGGATATTATAACTAACTTCATGTAAATATAACTAAGTTATGTAAATATTGAAATGTACAATTCTGTATCTATGACATCTTTTGAAAAACATTCAGTAACATATTGTGACAATCATTTTTGTGTTATCTTGTAGCGAGTCAATCTGTTAACTTTGGTAAGTACATATTATTTTTATGGATTTTTACTTATGTTTATTTGATAGTTTCACTTCTGCATTTTTTTTCTAAATTAAGTAAAACCAGTTCTCAGATCACAAGATCATCAAATATGTTTTGATTGTTATTACAGCCCCTGATTTTGCTGCCAGTAAGACCTATGTGTACAAGTATGAGGCACTGCTCCTGGGTGGTCTGCCTGAGGAGGGTCTGGCTAGAGCTGGAGTAAAAGTAATCAGCAAAGTTCTTATCAGTGCAGTTGCAGAGAATACCTACTTGCTGAAGGTATTTGTTATACATGAAGTTCACACACAAACAATATCTTAATGTGATGTCCATTACATTGACTAATACATCAATTGATATCTCCTTGTAGCTTGTGAACCCTGAGATCTTTGAGTACAGTGGTGTGTGGCCCAAAGATCCTTTCGTCCCAGCTGCAAAACTCACTTCAGTCCTGGCTGCTCAGTTCTCGATTCCCATCAAGTTTGAGTATGCCAAGGGTGTTGTGGGTAAGGTATTTGCCCCCACTGCTGTCTCTGAAACAGTGCTGAATGTCCATAGAGGTATCCTGAACATTCTTCAGCTCAACATCAAGAAGACACAAAACGTCTATGAGTTGCAGGAGGTACAACTTGTATATGTTCATATGTAGATGCAAAACATGTTTCAGTAAGCAATGTTTGAGTTCCTCACTCATGCTCTCTTTTGTGTTAGTCTGGAGTTCAGGGAGTGTGCAAGACCCACTATGTGATCAGTGAAGATGCCAAGGCACAGCGCATCCATTTGACCAAGAGCAAGGATCTCAATAACTGCCAGGAGAGAATTAGGAAGGACTTTGGTCTGGCTTACACAGAGAAGTGTGTAAAGTGCCAGCAGGTATGAGCATAAGTATCTATTTTGGGTGTTGGAAAAACATAACCAGAAACACTTCACATGACAATACAACTCTGTGTTTTGTCTAAACAGAGAGGGGAGGCCCTGATGGGAGCTGCCACTTACAACTACATCATGAAGCCCGCTGCCAGTGGTGCTCTGATCTTGGAGGCCACTGTTACTGCGCTCCATCAGTTCAATGAGATCACACCATTCAATGAGATGTCAGGAGCTGCCCAAATGGAAGCAAAGTATGTTGACTGATTTGTGGTACAAAAGGAAAACATTTTCATTTTATTAAGCTTATAGGTTTAAAAGTTTCCCATGAACTACCTTTCACAGACAAAAGTTGACCTTCGTTGAGATCAAGAAGGATCCAATTATTCTCCCCGGTGGTAATTATGTTCACCGTGGATTCATCCGGTATGAGTTTGCCACTGAGATTCTCCAGATGCCTATTCAGCTCCTTAAGATCAGCAACGCACGTGCTCAGGTACAGTGACTCAATGACTCTATCTATTATTTGATACATAAGCCTGACAATATGTAAAGCCAAAGATGACAAAGGTTTAATACAAACACTTCATTTTAATTGTTTAGGCTGTGAAGATCCTGAATCATCTGGTCACATACAACACGGCAGAGGTCCATGAAGATGCTCCTCTTAAGTTTGTGCAGTTTATTCAGCTCCTGCGCATGGCAAAGTCTGAGACTATTGATGCCATCTGGGCTGAGTTCAAGGCCAAACCAGTTTACAGGTAATTTTTCAAAATATTTTTTTTTCTGAGACAATTGCTCAAACAAAGACACAATGACAGAAATACTTTTTTTTTTCAGACACTGGATCCTGGATGCTGTCCCCTACATCGGAAGTTCAGTGTCTGTGAGATTCATCAAGGAGAAGTTTTTGGCTGGTGACATCACTATTTTTGAGGCTGTTCAGGCTGTGGTTGCCGCTGTGCATATGGTGGCTGCTGATCTGGACACTGTCAAGCTTTTTGAAGTAAGTAAACCTTTAAATGATGTTTAAGCATTCTTATAGATTTCCTCGTTAAGATGACTAAAAATGGTGGCATGAGGTGGTCTAGTGGTTAACACCACTACCTTCAACACATATGTGACCCACTGCCTCGATTCAGTCTTATGTAGCAACATTTGGTGTTTAAAAAGTGAAAGTAGTAGCCTAAAATAGGGAAAAGCTCCAGGTAAAAATACACTTTATCTAGTCCTTGGCCTATATCCTAATCTGACTTTGAAAGTGTCCGGATAAAAATATTTTATAAATATTTTATAATTATACATTATGCTTACCCAGACACTTGTCCAAAACTGATGGGTCATGTGAAATAAATTCTATAACCACCCCCAGCCACATGTAGCTAAGTGGATGGTTACTATTGTCTGGATATGTACACATGTTCATGAAATACAATTGATGGCCGTAATCAGCAATTGCAAGTGGCTTTCTGAGATGCAAATAATATTACTACAGAGATCATACACGTGCCGTTAGCTAGCAAGCTAACATTTGCTAGCTAGCTAACAGTACGCTTTAACTTGCACTGAATATGACTTTCTGACAAAATTTGAAACGTATAATATCTGAGAATGTAGCTACACTCTTACCAGTATACATGGATGAATACTTCATGGCAGCGTGTCTTTTCTGTTTGGTTTGTAGCAAGCTACAGCTTGTTTGGCCCGTTGTTGTGCAGAAAGTAGTCCATCACAACTTTTCCGCACTAATCTTTGTCAATAGCACCTAATAATTTCTGGGCAACAATGTTGTTGAGCGCAGTAGCAACACATTTGCAGATCTCCATGGCTAGCATTATATCTTTCAAAAAAGCCACTGTAGCAAGGAATATTGACACATACCGAGCAGCTCATGTTATAGACAGAAGTGTGCTACATATCAGACCAACACAAACTCATCTCTCGGCATGTACAGCCCATTCATTAGCCCATTCATTATCTCAGCCAATCATGGCTAGCGGGAAGATATTTTTCCATGGCTAAACCAACTAGGCTCCTAATTTAACAATTGTATTCATATTTACAGATGGCATACAAGTTTGTTATGAAGGCACATGACAGTTCACATGTTCCAGGAGGCATTTCTGAAAAAAAAAAATGCAAATGCCTCTCCTGTGAAGTAGTGACGTGCGACATACGCCTAGCTTTTTGAAGCTGGTCACATATGTGCTCGTGACCGTCTGGTTGCGAATCCTGGACCCACTTTACTCCTTCTACACTGTCCTATCTCTTCAATATTTTGTAAGAAATGATATAAAGATGACTCAAAACAATACCTTTTTCACCACCAGAGCCTAGCTTTAAACCACAAGATTCAGACACACCCAGTTCTACGTGAGATCGCCATGCTTGGTTATGGTACCATGGTTTCCAAATACTGTGTTGAATATCCCAACTGCCATGCTGAACTTGTGAAGGTAAACTGGATGTATTTTCCTATAATCAATTTACATTTGAGTCACTTAGCAGATGCTCTTACGATAGCTAGGTGAGATAACAACATATCACAATCGTATCAAGTACATTTTCCCTCAAAAAGATTTATCAGCAAAGTCAGTGCTAGTGGGATACTCTTCAAAGAGGTAGGGTTTCAGACATTTTCGAAAGATGTCATCTCACGTATATGATGATCTACTGATTGAGGTTATTCAAACATATGTACTGTACATGTCTTCCCACAGCCCATCCACGAACTTGCTGTTGAGGCTGTTGCTAATAGGAAATTTGAGGAACTCTCCATGCTTCTTAAAGTTCTGGGTAATGCTGGCCATCCTGCTAGCATTAAACCAATCACAAAACTCCTGCCCGTGTTTGGAACTGCAGCTGCTGCTCTGCCCCTGAGAGTCCAGGCTGATGCAGTCTTGGCCCTGAGGAACATTGCTAAGAGGGAGCCTAGAATGGTGAGTACAGTCCCTCCATTAAATTGCAAATGACAACATCATCATTCTCATTGGCAAAGTCCATTCAAATCTCTGCATTATTGTTGTGAATTAGGTCCAGGAAGTTGCTGTGCAGTTGTTCATGGACAAGGCTCTCCACCCAGAGCTCCGCATGCTTGCCTGCATTGTTCTGTTTGAGACAAAGCCCCCAATGGGCCTGGTGATTACTTTAGCTAACATTCTGAAAACAGAGGAAAATCTGCAGGTGGCTAGCTTCACCTACTCTCACATGAAGTCCCTGACCAGGAGCACTGTCCCTGACTTTGCCTCAGTGTAAGAGCACTCTTTCACGTTTACATGTCATTATATCTCTCTCAATTTCTTTGGAATCAGGTTGAATAACATAGGTACTATTCCTTCATTTTAGTGCTGCTGCCTGCAATGTTGCTGTCAAGATGCTCAGCAACAAATTTAGAAGATTGGGCTGCTACTTCAGTAAAGCCCTCCACCTGGATGCCTATAGCAGTAAGGAACTGTCCACAAGCAAGCCCCTAGCCTCCATATATCTTCCTTGGCTTGCAATGACTGACCCATAGCATCATTCACTAAATATCAACAAAGTCAATCATTAACAGTCATTTTTCCCCATCTTAAAGGTCCCCAGAGGATTGGTGCTGCTGCCAGTGCTTTCTACATCAACGATGCTGCCACCATTTTCCCCAGAACCGTCGTGGGCAAAGCTCGCACCTACTTTGCTGGAGCAGCTGCTGATGTTCTTGAGGTAAAGGCGTTTTTTCAAAGTTCGTTGAAATGATAATGATTGAGTACATTTAAAACACTTTTTAACTGTTCAAGCTTAATGTCTGCCCCTTAGGTTGGAGTGAGATCTGTGGGAATCCAGGAGGCTCTTCTGAAAATCCCCACAGATCCTGAAAATGTTGACAGGATCACCAAGATGAAGCGTGTCATTAAGGCTGTAAGTATCAACGATCACTACGTTACACATTTATCTTAAATTGCTTCAATCCCTGTAGATTTTTAAATTAAATTGATCAATCAGGTTTGCTTTACTCGTCTATCCGCAGCTGTCTGACTGGAGGTCCCTAACCACAAGCAAGCCCCTAGCCTCCATATATGTGAAGTTCTTTGGACAGGAAATTGCCTTTGCCAACATCGACAAGTCCTTCATCGATCAGGCACTTCAGGTACAACAAATGATATAACTTAATAGTCTCCAAAAGTATTCATAAAACATTCACAGTTGAGGGACAAAACAGCTAAACCTAATATTATCCCACAGCTTGCCAACAGTCCTTCTGCACACGCTTTGGGAAAAAAGGCCTTGAAGGCACTGTTGGCTGGAGCAACTTTCCAGTGTGCTAAGCCCCTGCTGGCTGCAGAGGTGCGTCGCATCTTCCCCACCGTTCTTGGTTTGCCCATGGAGCTCAGTTTCTACACTGCTGCTGTCGCTAAAGCAGACCTCAATGGTAACTATATCATAATAGTTCTTGCTAAGTAATTAGTAGTTCTTCCCTGGATCTCTGATCTCCCATATGAATGTGCTTTTATCTTTATGTTCATAGTCCGTGCCACTCTGAAACCTGCTCTGCCTGAAACCTTCCATGTTGCCCAGTTATTGAAAACAAACATTCAGCTACATGCCGAAGTTAGACCAAGGTAAGTATAAGACCAATATTTTCTGATGACATCATTAGTACCACAAATATTGGTAAATTTAACAAATGTCTCCTCTTCCTGTAGCATTGTCATGCATACATTTGCTGTGATGGGAGTGAACACTGCATTCATCCAGGCTGCTATTATTGCAAGAGCTAAGGTCCACACAATTGTCCCTGCAAAATTGTCAGCAGAGCTTGACATCGCTCATGGCAACTTCAAGATTGAAGCTTTACCTGTTTCCGCTCCTGAGTATATTGTTGCCACACAGTAAGGGCAATCTTTTTCTTGGTCAGAAAAGAGGATGTAATAGCTGTTTACATTAAGTTCATATTTTTTTAACACGGCTGCCGCACTACAGTTTTCTTGAGATCTATGTTCCTTCAAACAGCATTGAGACCTTTGCTGTGGCAAGAAATGTGGAGGATGTCCCAGCTGAGAGAATAACTCCCATGATTCCTGCCCAAGGAGTAGCAAGAAGCGCACAGCAGTCCAGGGAGAAGTTTACATCTATGATTGCAGCCTCTGCTGCCTCTTTTGCTGGAAGTTTGGTGAGTTTGTATGAAATACTTGTTCAAAACTAAATTCACACAAGAATTGCCAATCAGAAATTATTAACCACAGACCCCAGACATTTGATACATTTTGTGAATTTATATAATTTTTTCAGTCAAGATCTTCCGAGATCATCTATTCTGATTCGCCATCCAAGTTCAAGCCCATCACACGGATTGAGGAGACAATCTGTGTCGAAAGGCTTGGAGTCAATGCATGCTTTGAATTTGCCTCTGAGAATGCTGCCTTCATCAGAAACACTATTTTCTACAAAATGATTGGAAAGCATTCAGTCCTTATTTCTGCGAAACCATGTAAGCATTAATTTGGTAATAAGCAAAATTCAGCATATACTTGCAACAATTTGTTTAGCTATTTCTGATGAATTCCATTTTTAACAGCATCTGAACCCGCCATCGAGAGGCTGGAGTTTGAAGTGCAAGTTGGACCCAAGGCTGCAGAAAAGATGATCAAAGTCATCACCATGAACGAAGAGGACGAAGCTCCAGAGGGAAAAACTGTACTGTTGAAGCTCAAGAAAATTCTGGTGCCTGATCTGAAGAATTCCTCCAGTTCCAGCAGCTCTCGTTCCAGCAGCTCTCGCTCTAGTAGTTCCCGCTCTAGCAGCAGCTCTTCCAGCTCCTCCAGCGCTCGCCTCTCCAAGGTAAGGCTACTGTTTCTCACAAAACTCTTTGAGTCAGATATTTATGGAGGTGACAAACAAGGCACACACTTGTTGCAAACATACATAGATGTTAAAAATGTGAAGAGAATTTATTGAATGTAATGTTATTTTTACCCAAATAGCCTTACGGCCCCAACGACGACAACCCCAACGACCGCAAATTCAACAGGTATCACAAGGTACAATATTGAGGAATTTTCATCTACGGTATGGTTTACAAAAATAAATGTTTGTAGAAAAGTATTTCCGTAAATACCCTGATGATTTGTTTTACTGTTTGTTTGCAGGACTCTCAAGCCACCTCCAATATAATCTCCAGAAGCAAGAGCAGTGCCTCTAGCTTCCATGCCATCTACAAGCAGGTGACACTTCACCATCATAACTTGAGTCAAGATAATCATCTCTTTCATTGTGTGCCATTGGGAGAGAGCGCAGAGATCAATTAAGCTTTAAAATGTGTTTCTCTTCTCAGGCCAAATTCCTTGGCAATACTCTCGCCCCTAAGGTGACCATCCTTTTCCGTTTAGTGAGAGCTGACGATAAGAATGAGGGATACCAGGTTACTGCTTACTTGAACAAAGCTACTTCCAGACTGCAGATCATTCTGGCTGCCCTTGATGAGAACGACAACTGGAAACTGTGTGCTGATGGTGTTCTGCTCAGCAAACACAAAGTCACTGTAAGATCAAATATCTTGTAAATAGTGCTACAATATAAGTTTTCTGATCGTTTTTTATTGTTTAGGTTGTACTGTGGGTAGCAATAATCACTATTGTATACTAAAGAAAATGTACACTTTATTTTGTTCTCCTAATTAGGCCAAGATTGCTTGGGGTGCAGAGTGCAAGGAATATAACACCTTTATCACTGCTGAGACTGGTCTTGTTGGTCCAAGCCCTGCAGTTCGTCTGAGGTTGTCTTGGGACAGACTCCCCAAGGTTCCCAAGGCTGTTTGGCACTATGTTAGGATGTACGGTTACTCATTTGTAATTTACTAGTGATAGCTGAATAATGTTACAGAACAAATCAAGAACAACTTCTGATTTGTGTAACCTTTTCTCTTCTAGCGTGTCTGAATACATCCCTGCGTACATCCCATCTTACCTGGCTGAATTGGTTCCAATGCAAAAAAACAAAAATAGTGAGAAACAGATTCAATTGACTATGATTGCAACATCTAAAACGACCCTGGATGTCATTCTGAAAGCACCCAAGGTGAGGAACATTGTTTTTCCCACAATAGCATTTTCTGCTGTTTTATTTCCCCAGACTTCTCTTCTTGGTTGACTGTTTCTGATGAGGATTTGTGTATCTAAATCACAGATGACACTGTATACACTGGGTGTGACCCTCCCCTGTTCTCTGCCCATTGGGTCTGTGACTGATCTTACTCCCTTTGATGACAACATTGTTAACAAAATCCACTACTTGTTTTCTGAAGTCAACGCAGGTAAGCAGAAACAATAAAAAAACTAAAAAACAAAACAATGTCACAGTAAATGGAAAGTTACAACATTAAAAAAGGCAAGGAATGTATAAATTAACACTATTGTTTTCCAGTTCAATGTAGCATGGTCAAAGACACATTGACCACATTTAACAACAGGAAGTACAAGACCAAGATGCCTCTCTCTTGCTATCAAGTTTTGGCTCAGGATTGCACCATAGAGCTCAAATTCATGGTTCTGCTGAAGAAGGATCACGCATCTGAACAAAACCACATCAATGTGAAAATCTCTGACATGTGAGTATTGTTTTAGAAAACAATTGCTTTTGACACAAATATATTTCTTAGTTCCATCAATAACATAATGTATGAAATGTTATCTTTGACACTTCCAGTGATATCGACCTGTACACTGAGGACAATGATGTACTAGTGAAGGTCAATGGAATGGAAATTTCCAACGACAACCTCCCATACCAGGACCCCTCAGGTTTCTCATGCTCCTTCAACCTTATTTATCAACATCACAATAACTAGAATAATCTAATGTACTGCAGTAATAAGATAATAGAAAATGGCCTCATCCATAAACTACAACATTGTTGATTTTCTTGCCTAAGGTTCTATCAAGATCAAACGGAAGGGTGAAGGCGTGTCTCTCTATGCCCCAAGCCACGGTCTCCAAGAAGTCTACTTTGATAAGGAGTCATGGAAGGTGTTTGGAATCTTATGTCATAATATCAATAATACTGTATCATTCAATTTATGATTAGCATATTACTTGTTTAAAGGGTACTAAAACATAAGCTACAGTCGTTCTAAGTTGTTGTATGATTTTGGCACTCAGATTAAAGTTGTGGACTGGATGAAGGGACAGACCTGTGGACTCTGTGGAAGGGCTGATGGCGAAGACAGACAGGAGTACCGTACACCCAGTGGCCGCCTGACTAAGAGCTCAGTCAGCTTTGCCCATTCCTGGGTGCTTCCTTCTGAGAGCTGCCGTGATGAGTCTGGTAAGTCTTAGCCTACCGCTTATGCTGCATTACAAATGTCCGTTCATTTAGTTAACATATTATTACTGTACCTCTCTATCTCAGAATGCCTCATGACGTTCGAGTCTGTGAAGCTGGAGAAACAGGTGATTGTTGATGCCGAGGAGTCCAAATGCTACTCTGTTGAGCCTGTGCTGCGCTGTCTGCCTGGATGCCTCCCAGTGAGGACCACCCCCATCACCATCGGTTTCCACTGCCTGCCCGTCGGTGAGTCTATAATGGACAACTGTTTTACTGAAGACACCATACTGTTCTGATGTATACAATAAATACTGATCTGCAGTTCCTAATTTCTTACTTTCTTTCCTATTACAGATTCCAACCTGAACCGCTCTGAAGGTCTGAGCAGCATCTATGAGAAGAGTGTGGACCTGAGCGAGAAGACAGAAGCCCATGTGGCCTGTCGCTGCTCTGAGCAGTGCATTTAGTGCTCTGGTGGAGCAGATACTGTAACTTTTATAACAGAAAATATGTCATTTCACATCACTGAGATGTAACCTACAACATTATTGAACACTCAAATTGTAATAAATCCAACTGTGCATTCAAAGATGGTCCCTGATACATTTTTCCACGTTTTCCATTTGCAAAAAGAGCCCTCTAATAAGAGAAATTTAATGGCAATCACTTTTCATGGTGAATTATGAAATAAAAAAAAGATATAAAAAAAAGAAGACATCAGTGCCAAAAACACTTTCAGCTTGACAGAGGAGTTATATTGTAAACACATCCAACTTGCTATGCCTGTTCAGTGTACCATTTCCATTGCACTGCATCTACAACAAATACAATAGCTTAGACCAATATTTTTTTGTTGTCATCACAATCAATTGAAGGGAAGGACAGTTTGTCAATTTCATAAATCAATGTAAAAAACTATATCTCTTTTCACATTTGGTGTTGGTGTATCAGCAACATTTCACTAAAAGTACATTCAAAAATTATATCCAATATTTAAGGAAAAAACTATGTTGACTATGATAACAAATACATTACGCTGTCTGACATTCAAATGTATAAAACTACATGACCTTAACAAGAAGGTAATACAATAAAAAATACTTTTGGCATGAAATCTATACAAATGACATCTACAAACAAAAACATTACCTTAAAAACCACACTAATTTGTCCCTCTGTCACTCATCAGTCAAAATATTATGGCTCTATCAAAACACAGTCATGGGCCTTGTCCGTCCCAAAAAGACTTGGCCTTGCCCCCATGGCAATCCAACTCGATGGATTCTCCATTCACCGAGCGGACAGGACATTGGATTCAGGAAAATTGACAGGGGGAGGGGTCTGCCTCTTCATCAACAGTAAATGGTGTCCTGACTCTACCCATTGGAAGTCTCTACCCATTGCTCACCCATCTTGGAATACTTGATGGACAAATGCCAAACTTTCTACCCCCGAGAGAGTTTTCAGCTGTTATCGTGATTGCTGTATATGTTCTATCTCAGGACAAGAAAAACAGGCAGGAAACCAGGCACCCAGAGGCTGCTTTTCTTGTTGCCGGTGATTTTAGTTCCTCGTCATTAAGACACATAATGCCCAACGTCCATCAACACAACTCCTACGCCACAAGAGGCAATAAAGACCAATGCTACTCTAGCCACAAGCAAGCATACAAGGCCTTCCCTCATCACCCTTTCGGCAAATCAGATCATGACTCTATACTCCTGCTTCCTGTCTACAAGCAGAAGCTCAAAGGGGAAGTACCCATGATACGTTGCATTGAGAAATGGTCCTCTGAATCGGAGGCTATGCTACAGGACAGCTTTGCTAGTGCTGACTAGAATATATTCCGGGACTAAGCCAATAGCATTGATGAGCTAACCTTTCTCCGTTACCGGCTTCATTAGGAAATGCATCGACAACGTTGTCCCCACAGTGAAGGTTCGCTGCTTCCCCAATCAAAACATTTGGATTCAGATGGTTTGTTATGAGACTCAAAATTGAGCTCAGGTGCGTCCTGTTTCCATTGATCATACTTGAGATGTTTCTACAACTTGTTTGTAGTCCACCTGTGGTAAATTCAATTGATTGGACATGACTTGGAAAGGCACATACCTGTCTATATAAGGTCCCACAGTTGACAGCGTATGTCAGAGCAAAAAACAAGCCATGAGGTTGAAGGAATTGTCAGTAGAGCTCCGAGACAGGATTATGTCAAAACACAGATATGGGGAAGGGTACCAAAACATTTCTGCAGCAATGAAGGTACCCAAGAACAAAGTGGCCTCCATCATTCTTAAATGGAAGAAGTTTGGAACCACCAAGATTCGAGCAATCGGGGGAGGAGGGCCTTGCTCAGGGATGTGACCAAGAACCCGATGGTCACTCTGACAGAGCTCCAGAGTTCCTCTGTGGAGATAGGAGAACCTTCCAGGAGAACACACCATCTCTGCAGCACTCCACCAATCAGGCACATGACAGCACACTTGGAGTTTGCCAAAAGGCACCTAAAGGACTCTCAGACCATGAGAACAAGATTATCGTGTCTGATGAAACCAACATTGAACTTTTTGGCCTGAATGGCAAGTGTCACATCTGGAGGAAACCTGGCACCATGCCTACGGGGAAGCATGGTGGTGGAAGCATCATGCTGTGGGAATGTTTTTAAGCAGTAGGGAATGGGAGACTATTCAGGATTGAGGGAAAGATGAACAGAGCAAAGTACAGAGAGATCCTTGATGAAAATCTGCTCCAGAGCACTCAGGACCTCAGACTGGCGTTGAAGGTTCATCAACCCTAAGCACACAGCCAAGACAACGCAGGAGTGGCTTCGGGACAAGTGACTTAATGTCCTCGAGTGGCCCAGCCAGAGCCCAGACTTGAACCCAATAAAACATCTCTGGAGAAAGCTGAAAATAGCTGTACAGCCAACCTGACAGAGCTTGAGAGGATCTGCAGAGAAGAATGGGAGAAACTCCTCAAATACAGGTATACCAAGCTTATAGCCATACCAACTGTATGAACATCAACCATCAGACCGGACCTGCAACTGCCTATTGAGCATAGCTTGTTTGAGTTGTAGACTCCATGTGACTTTAAAAATGTAAAAATTGTAAAGGACTTGGGTTGATGCATCTGGACAGTAGGAGTTTACTTCCTAAACTGGATTACATCAAGATATGGGCTATGCAGACAAATATGGGCATGCTGGTATTGACTGAAACATTCTGGACTCTGATATACATATTGAGGGTTATAATGTGTTCAGAGCTGACAGACAGGTTGAGGTAGTGGAGTGGCCATTCTTATAAAACAATATTTTCTCTGTCTCTTTACTGAAATCCATTTCTCTTGCCCAAAAATGTGAGCTACTGTCTTTAAGCCTTTGTCTGGTGAAAAATGTATCCATAACTGTTATAGGGGTCTACCGTCCTCCCTCGGCTAACCTTTCTGAACTCGAGGAGTTACTTAGTTCAACTGGTGTCAAGACAGTGACCATTGCCCAGTTGTTTATGTGAGAGATGTGAGAATACAAAACTAAGACTTGTGTCATCACAAAGAGGGCCTTAAAAAGTTTCAGTGAACAGGCTTTTTTACATGATCTTTATATGATTGACCTTTATTGTATTTCAGCTATCCCTGAACCTGATTTAGCTTTGAGCCTTTTTGCAGGTGTCTTACTATTGTGGACAATCCTGCTACCTTAAAAAAAATCAGGGTTAAAGGTAGATTGAATGCCTGGTACATTCCAAAATTATTAGAAGTCATTCATAAAAGAGATGATGCTTGGGCCAAGGCCAGGAACAGAGGCTTAGGCCCGGACTGGCAAGCTTTTAAGCAACTGAGGAATAATTGTGTATCAATTTGGAAAACTGTCAAATCCCTAAAGAGATCTACTTCCTCCTGTCTGCCACAACAAATTAATTTAGACACTGGCCTCATTACGGAAAAAAAATTCTTCATTGATGCATTTAATCACCATTTTATTTCAGCGGGCTCTCTTTGAAAGAACTTCTAAGCCTATTCACAATGATATTAGGCTGAATGCTGATAGGGGAAACTTGCTGAATGATTAGAGAAATTATAGTCAAAGCTTTTCTTTATCGCTATTTACAACAAGAAAAAAGTCCTGGATGCTTTGCTAGCAATAGACAACAATAAATCCACAGGGGGGAACCACTTGGATCCCGGGCTGCTTAAGAGACATTACTGTGCAGCCGTATTCATCGACCTGGCTAAGGATTTCGACTCTGTCAATCACAACATTCTTATTGGCAGACTCAACAGCCTTGGTTTCTCAACTCTGATAGAGTTCAGTGTGTCAAATTGGAGGGCTTGTTGTCCGGACCTCTGGCAGTCTCTATGGGGGTGCCACAGGGTTCATTTCTCGGGCCGACTCTCTTCTCTGTATACATCAATGATGTCGCTCTTGCAACTGGTGATTCTTTGATCCACCTCTACGCAGACGACACCCTGTATACCTCTGGCCCTTCTTTGGACACTGTGTTAACTAACCTCCAGACGAGCTTCAATGCCATACAACTCTCCTTCCGTGGCCTTCAACTGCTCTTAAATGCAAGTAAAACTAAATGCATGCTCTTCAACCGATCGCTGCCCGCACCAGCCCGCCCGCCCGTCCAGCATCACTACTCTGGACGGTTCTGACTTAGAATATGTGGACAACTACAAATACCTAGGTGTCTGGTTAGACTGTAAACTCTCCTTCCAGACTCACATTAAACATCTCCAATCCAAAATTAAATCTAGAATCGGCTTCCTATTTCACAACTAAGCATCCTTCACTCATGCTGCCAAACACACCCTCGTAAAACTGACTATCCTACCGATCCTCGACTTTGGCGATGTCATTTACAAAATAGCCTCCAACACTCTACTCAACAAATTGGATGCAGTCTATCACAGTGCCATCCGTTTTGTCACCAAAGCCCCATATACTACCCACCACTGCGACCTGTACGCTCTCGTTGGCTGGCCCTTGCTTCATACTCGTCGCCAAACCCACTGGCTCCAGGTCATCTACAAGTCTTTGCTAGGTAAAGCACCGCCTTATCTCAGCTCACTGGTCACCATAGCAGCACCCACTCGTAGCACGCGCTCCAGCAGGTATATCTCACTGTTCACCCCCAAAGCCAATTCTTCCATTGGCCGCCTTTCCTTCCAGTTCTCTTCTGCCAATGACTGGAACAAACTGCCAAAATCACTAAAGCTGGAGACTCTTATCTCCCTCACTAGCTTTAAGAACCAGCTGTCAGAGCAGCTCACAGATCACTGCACCTGTACATAGCCCATCTGTAAATAGCCCATCCAACTACCTCATCCCCACACTGTATTTCTATATTTATCTTGCTTCTTTGCACCCCAGTAACTCCTCTTGCACATTCATCGTCTGCACATTCTACCGTTCCAGTGTTTAATTGGTGTATTGTAATTACTTCGCCACCATGGCCTATTTATTGCCTTACCTCCCTTATCCTACCTCATTTGCACATGCTGTATATAGACTTTTTCTACTGTATTATTGATTGTATGTTTGTTTATTCTATGTGTAACTGTGTTGTTGTATGTGTCGAACTGCTTTGCTTTATCTTGGCCAGGTCGCAGTTGCAAATGAAAACTTGTTCTCAACTACCCTACCTGGTTAAATAAAGGTGAAATAAATATATATATTTTTTTTTAAATTAAAACTTTAGTTGATAATGATCTTGTCAATGCTTTAGACACTAAAATTAAATGTGTTGCTTTCTTTGTGGACCTGTAAAAAGCATTTGATACTGTTGATTATGTTATTTATTGAATAAATGGTCCTTGATAGTCCTGAGCTCTGACGCCTGTTTCATGATTATCTTAGTGACAGAACTCAGGCCATCATGATTGATGGGGTTAAGTATTAATTTTTTGAAGTACATAAAGGTTGATTTTGGGACCTGTTCTCTTCACTATTTATATAAACACCATTGGCCAATCTGTTAAAAATGTTCAACTATATGCGAATTATACTATTATGTATACTACTGTCCGGACTGTTGATCTGGCTGTGTCAAAACAATAGTCAGATTTGATACAGTTGAAGTCGGAAGTTTACATACACCTTAGCCAAATACATTTAAACTCAGTTTTCACAATTCCTGACATTTAATCATTGTACAAATTCCCTGTCTTAGGTCAGTTAGGATCACCACTTTATTATAAGAATGTGAAATGTCAGAATAATAGTAGAGAGAATGATTTATTTCAGCTTTTATTTCTTTCATCACATTCCCAGTGGGTCAGAAGTTTACATACACTCAATTAGTATTTGGTAGCATTGCCTTTAAATTGTTTAACTTGGGTCAAATGTTTTGGGTAGCCTTCCACAAGCTTCCCTCAATAAGTTGGGTGAATTTTGGCCAATTCCTCCTCACAGAGCTGGTGTAACTGAGTCAGGTTTGTAGGCCTCCTTGCTCACACACGCTTTTTCAGTTCTGCCCACAAATGTTCTATCGGATTGAGGTCAGGGCTTTGTTTGCCACAACTTTGGAAGCATGCTTGGGGTTATTGTCCATTTGGAAGACCCATTTGCGACCATGCTTTAACTTCCTGACTGATGTCTTGAGATGTTGCTTCAATATATCCACATCATTTTCCTGCCTCATGATGCCATCTATTTTTTTAAGTGCACCAGTCCCTCCTGCAACAAAGCACCACCACAGCACGATGCTGCCACCCCCGTGCTTCATGGTTGGGATGGTGTTCTTCGGCTTGCAAGCATCCCCCTTTTTCCTCCAAACATAACGATGGTCATTATGACCAAACAGTTCTATGTTTATTTCATCAGACCAGAGGACATTTCTCCAAAAAGTACAATCTTTGTCCCCATGTGCAGTTGGAAACCGTAGTCTGGCTTTTTTATGGTGGTTTTGGAGCAGTGGCTTCTTCCTTGCTGAGCGGCCTTTCAGGTTATGTTGAAATAGGACTCGTTTTACTGCGGGTATAGATAATGTTGTACCTGTTCCTCCAGCATCTTCATAAGGTCCTTTGCTGTTGTTCTGGGATTGATTTGCACTTTTCGCACCAAAGTACGTTCATCTCTAGGAGACAGAACGCGTCTCCTTCCTGAGCGGTATGATGGTTGCGTAGTCCCATGGTATTTATACTTGCGTACTATTGTTTGTACAGATAAACCTGGTACCTTCAGCATTTGACAAATTGCTCCCAAGGATGAACCAGACTTGTGGAGTTTCTACAATTTTTATGGATATTAAACATTTAGGTTCATACAAGTGTGTTATATATATTGGTTAAAAGCTTAAAGTGTTTTTCATCTAACTGCATTGTCCGATTTACAATAGGCTTTACAGCGAAAGCATGCCATGCAATTGTTTGAGGACAGCGCCCCACATCAAAATACTTTTCAACCAGCACAGGCTTCATAAAACCACAAGTAGCGATTAAATATTCACTTACTTTTTGAAAATCTTCCTATGATTTGCAATCCAACGTGTCCCAGCTAAAACATACGTGGTTGTTTTGTTAGATAAAATCCTTCTTTATATCCCAAAACGTCAGTTTCGTTGGCGCCATCGATTTGAGTAATCCACTCGTTCAACATGCAGAGAGAGGAATTCAAAAAGCTACCGATAAACTTTATTAAAACAAGTCAAAATACGTTTCTATTTAATCCTCAGGTACCCTAAAATGTATTTAAACTATAATATTTCATACAGAACGAAGTATGTTCAATAGGAAAGAAAATTTAGCAGGTGCGCGTCCTTTTCGTTGCGCGCACAAACGGATCTCCAACTCTGACTCCCAGTACTAAATGAAACCTTGAACAAAGACTGTTGACATCTAGTGGAAGCCATAGGAATTGCAATCTGGGAGCTGGAATTGCATATGCCCCATAGCTTTCCATTGTAAGAGCATGGGATCCCCCCCCCCCCCAAAAAAAGAATCCGGTTGGTTTTTCTTTGGATTTTCTCCTACCATATCAATTGTGTTATAGTCTCATACATTATCTTAACATTTCTACAAACTTCAAAGTGTTTTCAAAGGGACTGAAGTCTACATCATCCCATATTACAGTACACTCCATTAGGCCTCATTAACTTGCATTAACCCGCTGAGTGTGTGTGTTGCACCTGTGACTGAGGTCAATCAGTGGGAATGCCCGGTCTGTGGTTGTTCTTTCACCATGTCAGTTTATCCTGCTCATTGATGGCCATGAGAATGTTGTAGATCTCGTTATACACAGCCTTCACACTGGGAGAGAGAAGGAGAGAGGGGGAAAAGGGGGATAGAGAAAAATAGAAAGGGGAGGGGAAAAGGGCTGGGGAGATGAGAGATCAGGGCATGACAGAAATGATCAGTGAGAGACCACCCACATCCACACACACCCTACTAGTAACAGTCTGACTGCAGGTGCAGCCTACCTTTCATTGTTGATCGAATCAAATCAAATCAAACTGTATTTGTCACATGCACCGGATACCACATGGGTAGACCTTACCATGAAATGCTTACTTACAAGCCCTTAACCAACAGTGCAGTTCAAGAAAGAGTTAAGAAAATATTTACCAACTACACTAAAGTAAAAAATTATAAAAAAGTAACACAATAAAATAACAATGAGGCTATATACAGAGGTTGGTACCAAGTCAATGTGTGGTGGTACAGGTTAGTCGAGGTAATTTGTAGATGTAGGTAGGGGTGAAGTGACTATGCATAGCGAGTAGCAGCAGTGTAAAAACAAATGGGGGGGTGTCATTGTAAATAGTGGCCATTTGATAAATTTTTCAGCAGTCTTATGGCTTGGGGGTAGAAGCTATTAAGGAGCCTTTTGGTCCTAGATTTTTCGCTTCGGTACCGCTGGCCGTGCGGTAGCAGAGAAAACAGTCTATGACTTGGGTGACTGGAGTCTTTGAGAATATTTTGGGCTTTCCTCTGACACCGCCTAGTATATAGGACCTGCATGGCAGGAAGCTTGACCCCAGTGATGTACTGTGCCGTATGCACTACTCTCTGTAGCGCCTTACAGTCAGATGCCGAGGAGTTACCATACCAGGCGGTGATGCAACCGTTCAGGATGCTCTCAATGGTGCAGTTGTAGAACTTTTTGAGGATCTGGGGATCCATGCAAAATCTTTTCAGTCTCCTGAGGAGGAAAAGGTGTTGTCGTGCACTCTTCACGACTGTCTTGGTGTGTTTGGACCATGATAGTTTGTTGGTGATGTGGACACCAAGGAACTTGAAACTCTCGACCCGCTCCACTACAGCCCCATCAATGTTAATGGGAGCCTGTTCGGCCCGCCTTTTCCTGTATTCCACGATCAGCTCCTTTGTCTAACCTGTCTAGGATCAGCGTGGCGCTAGCGGCACCCCTCCCCCCCTCCCACTGAAAAACCAGTGCCGCGAAATTCAAAAAAAATATTTTTTTAAAATATTTAACTTTCACACATTAAAGTCCAATACAGCTAATGAAAGACACAGATCTTGTGAATCCAGTCAACATTTCCGATTTTTAAAACGTTTTACAGGGAAGACACAATATGTAAAGATGTACATCTATTACCTAAAAACACATTAGCATAATCCACCATCTTTTATTTGTCCACCAACACCAGTAGCCATCACCAATTCGGCTAAACTAAGATATTTATAGCCCCTAACCAACAAAAAAACTCATTAGATGACAGTCTGATAACATATTTATGGTATGGGATAGGTTTTGTTAGAAAAAAGTGCATATTTCAGGTAGATGGCATAGTTTACAATTGCACCCACCGTCACAAATGGACTAGAATAATTACAATGAGCAACGTGTTTACCTAACTACTAATCATCAAACATTTCGTAAAAATACACAGCATACACGAATCGAAAGACACAGATCCTGTGAATACAGACAATATTTCAGATTTTCTAAGTGTCTTACAGCGAAAACACAATAAATCGTTATATTAGCTTAGCACATAGCAATTAGCAGCCCAGCATTGATTCTAGCCAAAGTGAGCGATAAAAGTCAACATCGCCAAAAGATATTAATTTTTTCACTAACCTTCTCAGAATTCTTCCGATGACACTCCTGTAACATCACATTACAACATGCATATACAGTTTGATCGAAAATGTTTATATTTAGCCACCAAAATCATGGTTAGACAATGTGAAATGTAGACAAGCTGGTAAAGAAAAAGTCCTTGCGCCACTTAGACAGTGATCTACTCTTATACATAAATACTCATAAACGTGACTAAAAAATATAGGGTGGACAGGGATTGATAGACAATTTAATTCTTAATACAATTGCGTTATTACATTTTTTAATTTATCCTTACTTTTCAATACAGTTTGCGCCAAGCGAAGCTACGTCAAAAAACATGGCGTCCTAAGCCACTAAAATGTTTCGACAGAAACACGATTTATCATAATAAAAATGTCCTACCTTGAGCTGTTCTTCCATCAGTATCTTGGGCAAAGGATCCTTTCTTGGGAGAAATCATCTTTTGGTGGAAAGCTGTCCTCTTGCCATGTGGAAATGTCAACTGCGTTCGGGATGAACTGAAAAGCGTGCCCAACTTTTCACATCGTTGCAAAAATAAATGTCCCAAAATCGCACTAAACGGATATAAATTGCTATAAAACGCTTTAAATTAACTACCTTATGATGTTTTTAACTCCTATAACGAGTGAAAAGATGACCGGAGAAATATAACAGGCTAAACTAACGCTTGGAACAGGTGCGCGCCGGTGTCCTCTAGGCTCATGACGCAGCTCCCAAAGAATGACTAGCTTCAGGGTTTTTTCATTTGTAGGTCCTGTGAACGTGCAATCGACCCCGTTGGAATCGTCATCACGTAAAGGCATCCAGGGGAAGACGTAAGAAGTGTCCGTATAGTCATAGCAACGACAGTGCCCTTTTAACTGAGTTCAGAAGAGTGGCCAACATTTCTCAAATCTGACTCCATGTCAGGGAAATTGCTGTAGAATGGGCTCTGTTCCACTTAGAGACAAAATTTCAACTCCTATAGAAACTATAGACTGTTTTCTATCCAATAATAATAATAATATGCATATTGTACGATCAAGGATTTTGTGGGAAGCCGTTTCAAAAATTAGCCAAGTTAGCATAAATAGTCTAAACAGCGCCCCCATCCCCAACAGGCTAAGTCACATTGAGGTAGAGGTTGTTGTCAAGGCACAACACTGCCATGTCTCTGACCTCCTCCCTATAGGCTGTCTCATCATTGTCGGTGATCAGGCCAACCATTGTTGTGTTGTCAGCAAACTTAACGGTGGTGTTGGAGTCGTGTTTGGCCATGCAGTCATGGGTGGACAGGGAGTACAGGAGGGGGCTAACCATACACCCCTGAGGGACCCAGTATTGAAGATCAGAGTAGCAGACATGTTGTTGCCTACCCTTACCACCTGGGGGCGACCCGTCAGGAAGTCCAGGATCCAATTGCAGAGGGAGGTGTTTAGTCCCGTGGTCCTTAGCTTAGTGATGAGCTTTGTGGGCACTATGGTGTTGAACACTGAGCTATAGTCAATGAACAGCATTCTCACATAGGTGTTCCATTTGTGGGAGGTGGGAAAGGGCAGTGTGGAGTGCGATTGAGATTGCGTCATCTGTGGATATGTTGGGGAGGTATGCAAATTGGAGTGGGTCTAGGATATCCGGGAGGATGCTGTTGATGTGAGCCATGACCAGCCTTTCAAAGCATTTCATGGCTACCAACGTGAGTGCTAGATGGCGGTGATCATTTAGGCAGGTTACCTTCGCTTCCTTGGGCACAGGGACAATGGTGGTCTGCTTGAAACATGTAGGTATTACAGAGTGAGGGAGAGGTTGAAAATGTCAGTAAGGACACTTGCCAGTTTGTCCACACATGCTTTGAGTACACGTCCTGGTAATCCATCTGGTCTTGCGGCTTTGTGAATGTTGACATGTTTAAATGTCTTGCTCACATCGGCTACCGAGAGAGTTATCACGCAGTCGTCCAGAACCGCTGGTGCTCTCATGCATGCTTCAGTGTTGCTTGCCTCAAAGCATTTAGCTCACGGCTGGGTTTCCCTTTGTAGTCCGTAATAGTTTCCGAGCCCTGCCACATCCGACGAGTGTCAGACACAGTGTAGTAGGATTCAATCTTAATCGCTTTGCTTGTTTGATGGTTTGTCTGAGGGCATAGCGGGATTTCTTATAAGCATCCAGATTAGTGTCCCGCTCCTTGAAAGTGGCAGCTCTAGCCTTTAGCTCAATGCGGATGTTGCCTGTAATCCATGGCTTCTGGTTGGGATATGTACGTACGCTCACTGTGGGGACGACATCGTCAATGCATATATTGATGAAGCCGATGACTGAGGATGTATACTCCTCAATGCCATTTCTGGGGTGCCCAAGGGTCAATCACTTTTATTTATTTTAAAAAGTAGTGTCGAACCTGTAAATATCTTGTTTTTCCAAATCAGGTTTTTTCTTAGGTCCTGGAAGTTCTCTAGATTATACACGGCTGTGACTATAACCGAAGATAATTCTCTTGGGAGGTAAGATGGTCGGCATTTGATTGTGAGGTATTTTAAGTTGGGTCAACAAAAGGACTTGAGTTCCTGTACATTATCACAATCACACAATGAGTAGTTAATCATGAAACATACACCCCCGATTCTGTGAAATAGAGTATGTTACAGTCCCTGATGTCTCTCTGGAAGGAGATCCTCTCCCTGAGCTTATCTACTTTGTCCAGAGACTAAACATTAGCGAGTAATATACTCGGAAGTGGTGGATGGTGTGCACGCCTCCTGAGTCGGACTAGATAGGATAGGAACAAAGGATCCAATTTGGGAAAGTCGTATTGCTGGTCATAATGCTGGTGAGTTACCGCTGCTTTGATATCCTAAAGTTCTTTCCGGATGTACAGTGGGGAGAACAAGTATTTGATACACTGCCGATTTTGCAGGTTTTCCTACTTACAAAGCATGTAGAGGTCTGTCATTTTTATCATACGTACACTTCAACTGTGAGAGACAGAATCAAAAAAATCCAGAAAATCACATTGTATGATCTTTAAGTAATTAATTTGCATTTTATTGCATGACATAAGTATTTGATACATCAGAAAAGTAGAACTTAATATTTGGTACAGAAACCTTTGTTTGCAATTACAGAGATCATACGTTTCCTGTAGTTCTTGACCAGGTTTGCATACACTGCAGCAGGGATTTTGGCCCACTCCTCCATACAGACCTTCTCCAGATCCTTCAGGGGGGCTGTCGCTGGGCAATACGGACTTTCAGCTCCCTCCAAAGATTTTCTATTGGGTTCAGGTCTGGAGACTGGCTAGGCCACTCCAGGACCTTGAGATGCTTCTTACGGAGCCACTCCTTAGTTGCTCTGGCTGTGTGTTTCGGGTCGTTGTCATGCTGGAAGACCCAGCCACGACCCATCCTCAATGCTCTTACTGAGGGAAGGAGGTTGTTGGCCAAGATCTCGCGATACATGGCCCCATCCATCCTCCCCTCAATACGGTGCAGTCGTCCTGTCCCCTTTGCAGAAAAGCATCCCCAAAGAATGATGTTTCCACCTCCACGCTTCACGGTTGGGATGGTGTTCTTGGGGTTGTACTCATCCTTCTTCTTTCCCCAAACACGGCGAGTGGAGTTTAGACCAAAAAGCTCTATTTTTGTCTCATCAGACCACATGACCTTCTCCCATTCTTCCTCTGCATCATCCAGATGGTCATTGGCAAACTTCAGACAGGCCTGGACATGCGCTGGCTTGAGCAGGGGGACCTTGCGTGCGCTGCAGGATTTTAATCCATGACGGCGTAGTGTGTTACTAATGGTTTTCTTTGAGACTGTGGTCCCAGCTCTCTTCGGGCCATTGACCAGGTCCTGCCGTGTAGTTCTGGGCTGATCCCTCACCTTCCTCATGATCATTGATGCCCCACGAGGTGAGATCTTGCATGGAGCCCCAGACCGAGGGTGATTGACCGTCATCTTGAACTTCTTCCATTTTCTAATAATTGCGTCAACAGTTGTTGCCTTCTCACCAAGCTGCTTGCCTATTGTCCTGTAGCCCATCCCAGCATTGTGCAGGTCTACAATTTTATCACTGATGTCCTTACACAGCTCTCTGGTCTTGGCCATTGTGGAGAGGTTGGAGTCTGTTTGATTGAGTGTGTGGACAGGTGTCTTTTATACAGGTAACGAGTTCAAACAGGTGCAGTTAATACAGGTAATGAGTGGAGAACAGGAGGGCTTCTTAAAACCTCTACCGACCCCCCCTCCCGGATCCGGGATCCTCCTCATCAGAAACGCTGACTAGCATAGCCTAGCCTAGCTCCACAGGGAATATCATATAATATAATTTCATGAAATCACAAGTTCAATACAGCAAATGAAAGATAAACATCTTGTGAATCCAATCGATTTTTAAAATGTTTTACTGCGAAAACACAACATATATTTATGTTAGCTCACCACAATAGCGCAACACACAACGCCATTTTTTCACCGCAAAGATAGCTTTCACAAAACCCACAAATAGAGATAAAATTAATCACTAACCTATGAATAACTTCATCAGATGACAGTCTTATAACATCATGTTATACAATACATTTATGTTTTGTTCGAAAATGTGCATATTTATAGCTACAAATCTGGGTTTTACAACGCAGCCATGGTAACAAATAGCCCCAAAATGTCCGGAGAAATTTTAGACAGCCACGTAATCTAACAGAAAAACTCATCATAAACTTTGCTGAAAAATACAAGTTGCATATATAATTAAAGATACACTGGTTCTTAATGCAACCGCTGTGTTAGATTTAAAAAAATAACTTTAGTACAAAGCACAGCATGCAATAATCTGAGACAGCGCTCAGCCATTCTCCGCCATGTTGGAGTCCAAAGAGTCCACAAAAATACGAAATAACATCATAAATATTCCCTTACCTTTGATGATCTTTCATCAGAATGCAATGCAAGGAGTCCTAGTTCCACAATAAATCGTTGTTTTGTTTTAGAATGTCCATTTCTTCTGTCGAATTAGCAACTTTGTCTAGCATAGTGGAACTCACGTGTCCATGAAGATTTTACGCATGAACCAAAAATTCAAAAAGTCATAATAATAGTCGAATAAACTGGTCAAACTCAGTTGATAATCCATCTTTAGGATGTTTTTTTTTTTAATTTTTTTTTTTTTTTTTTTTTTTTAATTTTATCCCCTTTTCTCCCCAATTTTTCGTGGTATCCAATCGCTAGTAATTACTATCTTGTCTCATCGCTACAACTCCCGTACGGGCTCGGGAGAGACGAAGGTCGAAAGTCATGCGTCCTCCGAAGCACAACCCAACCAGCCGCACTGCTTCTTAACACAGCGCGCCTCCAACCCGGAAGCCAGCCGCACCAATGTGTCGGAGGAAACACCGTGCACCCGCCCCCCTCAGTTAGCGCGCACTGCGCCCGGCCCGCCACAGGAGTCGCTGGAGCGCGATGAGACAAGGATATCCCTACCGGCCAAACCCTCCCTAACCCGGACGACGCTAAGCCAATTGTGCGTCGCCCCACGGACCTCCCGGTCGCGGCCGGCTGCGACAGAGCCTGGGCGCGAACCCAGACTCTGGTGGCGCAGCATAGCACTGCGATGCAGTGCCCTAGACCACTGCGCCACCCGGGAGGCCCCCATCTTTAGGATGTTTTTCAGAAATCAATCCAATAACGTCCCAGACGGAGCATTTCTTCGTGTCTACCTAACGCATTGCAGAAAACTATGTGACAAACCCTAGTGCGTAGCCAGGTACTACCAATATGGCTGACCTCTCACTCCAACGAGTCCCATCCGGTCCCAGAAAAAGCTAGAGACTTCATTCCACGTTCTACTGCCTGTTGACATCTAGTGTAAGGCGTATGAAGTGCATACAGATCCATAAATAAAAGACAATTGAATAGGCAATGCCTTTCACAGAGACCCATTTCAGAATTTTCGCTTCCTGTTTGGAAGTTTGCCTGCCAAATGAGTTCTGTTTTACTCACAGATATAATTCAAACAGTTTTAGAAACTTCAGAGTGTTTTCTATCCAATGGTAATAATAATATGCATATCATATGATCTAGAACAGAGTACGAGGCCGTTTAATTTGGGCACTATTTTATCCCAAAGTGAAAATGGCGCCCCCTATTAAGAAGAAGTTAAAGTTAAAGTTAAAGTTCTTACTGGTTGGTAGGTGATCAAATACTTATGTCATGCAATAAAATGCAAATTAATTACTTCAAAATCATACAATGTGATTTTCTGGATTTTTGTTTTAGATTCCGTCTCTCACAGTTGAAGTGTACCTATGATAAAAAATTACAGACCTCTACATGCTTTGTAAGTAGGAAAACCAGCAAAATCGGCAGTGTATCAAATACTTGTTCTCCCCACTGTATGTAATAACACAAACAACTTTCTGGGCTAATAATGTAAGAAATAACACACACAAAAAAAAATAATACTGCAAAGTTGCTTAGGAGCTAGAAGCAGAGCTGCCATGTCTGTTGGCACCATCTTGCCAGAATCAATGTCTGACATCTATCCATGTAGCTGTACCATATATGTACTGCTAAACCTCTAATTGTCTTCCAATATCCTTCCCGCAAAAGCCTCCTACTCCTAATGCTGCCACCCCTCAAGCGCCCAGCCAAACACACTATAAGCCTATGGCATGACTACGAGAGGAGCATCCTCTTTAGGAATTCGCCACATAACAAAACAAATGAAAAAATGAAATGAAAATAGAGAAATTGACTTTTTCACATTTTGTTACGTTATAGCCTTATTCTAAAATGGATTCAATCTACACACAATACCCCATAATGACAAAGTAAAAACAGGTTTTTAGACATTTTTGCTGAGATCCTGAGCGCTCTGGAGATGATTTTCATCAAGGATCTCTCTGTACTTTGCTCTGTTCATCTCTCCCTCAACCCTGACTAGTCTCCAAGTTCCTGCCGCTGAAAAACATCCCCACAGCATGATGCTGCCACCACCATGGTTCACCTTAGGGATGGTGCCAGGTTTCCTCCAGGCTTGACGCTTGGCATTCAGGCCAAAGAGAGAATCTTGTTTCTCATGGTCTGAGAGTCCTTTAGGTGCCTTTTTGCAAACTCCAAGCGGGCTGTCATGTGCCTTTTACTGAGGAGTTGCTTCCGTCTGGCCACTCTACCATAAAGGCCTGATTGGTGAAGTGCTGTGGAAATGGTTGTCCTTCTGGAAAGGTTCTTCCATCTCTACAGCGGAACTCTGGAGCTCTGTGGGAGTGACCATCGTGTTCTTGGTCACCGTTTTGACCAAGGCCCTTTTCCCCCGATTGCTCAGTTTGGACAGGTGGCCAGCTCTAGGAAGAGTCTTGGTGGTTCCTAACTTCTTTCATTTAAGAATGATGGAGGCCACTGTGTTGTTGTGAACCATCAATGCTGGTACCCTTCCACAGATCTGTGCCTGTTTTTTTTTTTTTTATAAATTAGCAAAAACGTCTAAAAAACAGTTATTTTTTTGTCATTGTGGAGAATTGGGTGTAGATTGATGAGGTAAAAAAATATTTTATCCATTTTAGAATAAAGCTGTAACGTCACAAAATGTGGAAAAGTCAAGGGGTCCGCGCTGTACAGCAGCTCATTATCGGCTCACTTTGCAAGTTGGCAGTTGTCGAATACAAGAAAGGAAGCCAAATCAGACCATTTTATTCAGTCCATTAGATCAATTTGCAAAATAAAAATTCTGCAAAAACATTATAAGCTCACTTATTCAGTTGATCTAGTGTCTGGAGCTTAAACTGTTAAAGAGCTGTACTATTTTGAAAACCAACCATTGACAGTCATGTTGTTTTATGCAATTTCAAATAGTTATAATGCACAGTAATAATGCTTGGTGGCAAGTCTTGAGCTATTATTAGAACATCCGGGAAAACCCCCTGGAAATTAATCCAAAAAACGATTTTGTCTAATGCCTAAAAAGACAGGAATTTCAAAAGCTAGTTTGGCCTACGCACTAACAAGACTTTTCAACATAAGCAGCTTGACCTTTGCACCAACAAGGCTTTTCAGCATAAGCAGCTTGACTACTGCTAGAGTACTGTAGCTTTATTGATCTACTGTACTTCAACAACAGATGCAATCACTTTGGATGGGTTGATTAGGATTCAAACCTTCTCTCAAACAGCCTAATACATACTTTTAGAGTAGGTTTACCACGTTAATGTGCTTGGTAATGTAAACATGTTTTTTCATAGCTAGCTTGATTTATGTATGGTTTTGAAACAAGTTATATGTCACGGCTCTCGTCGTAATGAGGATCGGACCAAAACGCAGGGTGGTAAGTGTTCATGATTTTTTATTCACCAAAACACTTGAACAAAATAACAACGTGAAGACACCGAAACAGTTCTGTAAGGTGCATAAACTATACAGAAAACAACTACCCACAACTAAGGTGGAAAAACAGGCTGCCTAAGTATGATTCTCAATCAGAGACAACGATCGACAGCTGCCTCTGATTGGGAACCACACTCGGCCAAACACAAAGAAACAGAAAACATAGAAATACAAAACTTAGAATGCCCACCCCACATCACACCGACCTAACCAAATAGAGAAATAAAACCGCTCTCTAAGGTCAGGGCGTGACATTATAGTAGTGGTTGTGTCTGCAGTAGTAATGGTGGTGACTGGTTATAGTTGAAAAAGTAGGTAGATTAAAATATTAATTGATTGATAAATTGATTGGTTGGTTGGTTCATAGGATAGGATAGCCTGTAACATGTGAACGTTAGTTTAGCGTATTTGTATTTTGTATTTATTAGGGATCCCCATTAGCTGCTACTCCTCCTGGGGTCCAAACACCCCAAAGCATCCACATTACATATAAAACAAAATATAAAACAGTAAACTATGTTGGTACTGAATGAGCTAAAGATAAAACAGTACATCATATAACATCCCTACACCACCACATATCCACAACACAAAATGTTGAATACAACAATATCACAATGTGTGCTTATGAATGTGTCTGTACCATTGTGTGTGTCTCTTCACAGTCTCTGTTGTTCCATAAGGTGTATTTTTACCTGTTTTTTTTTTTAAACTGCTTGCATCAGTTACCTGATGTGGAATAGAGTTCCAAGTAGTCATGGCTCTATGTAGTACCTTGCACCTCCCATAGTCTGTTCTAGACTTGGGGACTGTGAAGAGACCTCTGGTGGCATGTCTTGTGGGATATGCATGATTGTCCAAACTGTGTACAAGTATTTTAAACAGACAGCTCGGTACATTCAGCTTGTCAACACCACTTACAAAAACAAGTAATAATGAAGTCAATCTCTCTTCCAATTTGAGCCATGAGAGATTGACATGCATGTCATTAATCTCAGCTCTCCGCATACTTTTAAGGGCCAGCCGTGCTGCCCTGTTCTGAGCCAACTGCAATTTCCCAAGTCCCTCTTTGTGGCACCTGACCATACTACTGAACAGTAGTGTAGGTGCGACAAAACTAGGGCCAGTAGGACCTGCCTTGTTGATATTGTTATTAAGAAGGCAGAGCGACGCTTTATTATGGACAGACTTCTCCCCATCATAGCTACTGTTGTATCAATATGTTTTGACAATGACAATTTACAATCCAGGGTTACTCCAAGCAGTTTAGTCACCACAACTTGCTCAATTTCCACATTATTCATTACGAGACATAGTTGAGGTTTAGAGTTTTTTTAATGATTTGTCCCAAATACAATGCTTTTAGTTTTGGAAATATTTAGGACTAGCTTATTCCTTGCTACCCATTCCGAAACTAACTGAAGCTCTTTGTTAAGTGTTGTAGTCATTTTAGTAGTCGCTGTAGTATCTGATGTGTATAGCGTTGAGTCACCCGCATACATAGACACAATGGCCTTACTCAAAGCCAGTGGCATGTTGTTAGTAAAGATTGAAAAATGCAAGGGGCCTAAACAGCTACCCTGGGGAATTACTGCTTCTACCTGGATTATGTTTGAGAGGCTTCCATTAAAGAACACCCTCTGTGTTCTATTGGACAAGTAACTCTTTATCCACATTATAGCAGGGGGTGTAAAGCCATAACACATATATTTTTCCAGCAGCAGACTATGATCGATAATGTCAAAATCTGCACTGAAGTCTAACAAGACAGCCCCCAGAATAATTTTATCATCAATTTATCTCAGTCATTTGTGTAAGTGCTGTGCTTGTTGAGTGTCCTTCCCTATGAGCGTGCTAAAATTCTGTTGTCAATTTGTTTACTGTGAAATAGCATTGTATCTGGTCAAATACAATTTTTTCCAGAAGTTTACTAAGGGTTGGTAACAGGCTGATTGGTCGGCTATTTGAGCCAGTAAAGGGGGCTTTACTATTCTTGGGTAGCTAAATGACTTTAGCTTCCCTCCAGGCCTGAGTGTCACACCCTGATCTGTTTCACCTGTTTTTGTCCTTGTCTCCACCCCCCTCCAGGTGTCGCCCATCTTCCCATTATCACCGGTGTATTTATACCTGTGTTCTCTGTTTGTCTGTTGCCAGTTCATCTTACCAGCATTCTTTCCTGCCTTCCTGTGTCTTTAGTTCTGTTTTGTAGTTTTTCCCGGTTCTGACCCTTCTGCCTGCCCTAACCCGCGAGCCTGCCTGCTGTCCTGTACCTGCCTGACTCTGACCTGATTACAAACCTTCTGCCTGCACTGACCCAGAACCTGCCTGCCGTCCTGTACCTGCCTGACTCTCACCTGATCACGAACCTCTGCCTGCTCTCGACCTGCCCTTTGCCTGCCCCGTGTTTCTAATACATAATCTGAGAACTGTACTATTCGCCTCCAGTGTCTGCATCTGGGTCATATCCTGAGTCGTGATACTGAGGGCACACACTTTTTAGTAGGCTTAAATTGAGGATGTGGCAGATAGGAGTGGCAATATCATCCTCTATTTTCCTCAGTTATTTTCCATCCATATTGTCAGACCCTGGTGGCTTGTCATTGATAGACAACAATAATCTTTTCACCTCTTCCACACTGACTTTACGGAATTGGTTGGTTAGTTGTGGTCATTCGTTGTGTGGTTAAGTAGTGGTTCAGTAGTTGTCTGGCCAGTACTTGTGGTCAGTAGCTGTGTGGCTGTGGTCAGTAGTCGTGTGGTTGGGGTTAGTAGTTTTGATCAGTAGTTGTGTGGTCAATATTTGGTTGTTTAAGGTCAGTAGTTGTGTGGCTCTGGTCAGTAATTGTGGTCAGTAGTTGTGGTCAGTATGTGTGGTTGTGGTCATTAGTTGTGTGGTTGTGGTCAGTAGTTGTGGTCAGTAGTTGTGTGGTTTTGGTCAGTAGTTGTGGTGTCATTAGTTGTGGTTAGTAGGTGTGTGGTTGTGGTGCGTAGTAGTGGTCAGTAGTTTTGTTAAGTAGGTGTGTGGTTCAGTAGTTTTGTGGTCAGTAGTTGTGTAAGTGGATGTGATCAGTAGTTGTGGTCAGTCGTTGTGTGGTTTGTGGTCAGTAGTGCTCAGTAATTGTGGTCAGAAGTTATTTGGTCAATAGTCGTGGTGTTATGGTCAGTAGTTGCGGTCAGTAGTTGCGGTCAGTAGTTTTTTTAGTATGTGTATGGTTCAGTAGATATGGTCAGTAGTGTTCAGTAGATGTGGTCAGTAGTTGTGTGGTTGTGGTCAGGATTGGTGTTCAGTTGTAGTGGTCAGTAGTTCTGGTCAGTAGTTGTGGTGTTTTGGTCAGTAGTTGTGTGGTTTTGATCAGTAGCTTTGTTAAGAAGTTGTGTGGTTCAATAGTTGGTAATGGTGTTTTATTAGGATCCTCATTAGCTGTTGCGAAAGCCGCAGCTACTCTTCCTACGGTCCTCATAAAACATGAAACATAACATAATATAGAACATTAATAGACAAGAACAGCTCTACATTAATTTAGAAACACAGCCTACATATCAATACATACACATACAATATCTAGGTCAAATAGGGGAGAGGCGTTGTGAGGTGTAGCTTTATCTGTTTGTTTTTTAAACCAGGTTTGCTGTTCATTTGAGCAATATGAGATGGAAGGGAGTTCCATGCAATAATGACTCAATATAATACTGTACGTTTTCTTGATTTTTTTCTGGATTTGGGGAATGTGGAAAGACTCCTGGTGGCATGTCTGGTGGCATAAGTGTGTGTGTCAGAGTTGTGTGTAAATTGACTATTCAAACAATTTGGAATTTTCATCACATTAATATTTCTTATAAAAAAAGTAGTGATGCATTCAGTCTCTCCTCAACTCTTAATCAAGAGAGGCTGGCATGCATAGTATTTATATTAGCCCTTTGTGTCACGACTTCTGCCGAAGTCGTTGCCTCTCCTTGTTCGGGCGGTGCTCGGCGGTCGACGTCACCGGTCTTCTAGCCATCGTTGATCCATTTTTCATTTTCCTTTGGTTTTGTCTTGTCTTCCCACACACCTGTTTTCAATCCCATCCATTACATATTGTGTATTTAACCCTCTGTTTCCCCTCATGTCTTTGTCAGAGATTGTTTATGGTCAGTGTTGTGTTTATATGTATAGGTGGGTCTACGGGTCTTCGTACCCATATTTGTTTATGTTCTTTTCTTATTAGTGTTATGGAGCATGTTACTTGGACATTCATTAAAAGACTCCATTTTACACTCCGTTTGACTCTCCTGTGCCTGACTTCCCTGCCACCTATACACACGACTCTGACACTTTGATTATAATGAAGAGCAAGACGTGCTGCTCTGTTCTGGGCCAGCTGCAGCTTAACCAGGTATTTATTTGCAGCACTTAACCACATCACAACAAAATAATCAAGATAACACAAAACTAGAGCCTGCAGGACTTGCTTTTTGGAGTGTGATGTCAAAAAAGCAGAGCATCATTTTATTATTAGTAGTAGTTGTGGTCATTATGTGTGGTTGTGGTCATTAGTTGTGTGGTTTTTGTCAGTAGTTGTGTGGTTTTGGTCAGAAGTTGTGGTCAGTAGTTGTGTGGTTGTGATCAGTTGTTTTCGGCAGTAGCTTTGGTAAGTAGTTGTTTGGTTCATTAGTTGTGGTTAGTAGTTGTGTGGTTGCAGTCAGTAGTTGTGCTCAGTATTTTTGTGGTTGTGGTCAGTAGGTGTGGTTTAGTAGTTTTGCTCAGTAGAAGTCATTAGTTGTGGTCAGTAGTTTTGTGGTTTAGGTCGTAAGATGTTTGGTTCAGTAGTTGTGGTGTCAATAGTTGTGTGGTTGTAGTGAGTAGATGTGGTGAGTAGTTGTGGTCAGTAGTTTTGGTACAGTTGAAGTCGGAAGTTTACAAACACTTAGGTTGGAGTAATTAAAACTCATTTTTCAACCACTCCACAAATTTCTTGTTAACAAACTATAGTTTTGGCAAGTCAGTTAGGACATCTGCTTTGTGCATGACACAAGTCATTTTTCCAGCAATTGACAGATTACTCACTGAAGTGTACATACACTAAGTTGACCGTGCCTTTAAATAGCTTGGAAAATTCCCGAAAATTATTTTATGACTTTAGAAGTTTCTGATAGGCTAATTGACATCATTTGAGTCAATTGGAGGTGTACCTGTGGAATTTTTTCAAAGCCTACCTTCAAACTCAGTGCCTCTTTGCTTGACATCATGGGAAAATCAAAAGAAATCAGCCAAGACCTCAGAAAAATAATTGTAGACCTACGCTAGTCTGGTCCATCCTTGGAAGCAATTTCCACACGCCTGAAGGTACCACATTCATCTGTACAAACAATAGTACGCAGGTATTAACACCATGGGACCACGCAGCCGTCATACCACTTAGGAAGGAGACGTGTTCCGTCTCCTAGAGATTAACGTACTTTGGTGCGAAAAGTGCAAATCAATTCCAGAACAACAGCAAAGGACATTGTGAAGATACTGGAGGAAACGGGTACAAAAGTATCTATATCCACAGTAAAACGAGTCTATCAACATAACCTGAAAGGCCACTCAGCAAGGAAGAAGCCACTGCTCCAAAACCGCCATAAAATAGCAAGACTACGGTTTGCAACTGCACATGGGGACAAACATACTTTTTGGAGAAATGTCCTCTGGTCTGATGAAAGAAAAACAGAACTGTTTGGCCATAATGACCATCGTTATGTTTGGAGGAAAAAGGGGGAAGCTTGCAAGCCAAAGAACACCATCCCAACCGTGAAGCACGGGGGTGGCAGCATCATGTTGTGGGGGTGCTTTGCTGCAGGAGGGACTGGTGCACTTCACAAAATAGATGGCATCATGAGGTAGGAAAACGATATGGATATATTGAAACACATCTCAAGACATCAGTCAGGAAGTTAAAGCTTGGTCACAAATGGGTCTTCCAAATGGACAATGACCCCAAGCATACTTCGAAAGTTGTGGAAAAATGGCTTAAGGACAACAAAGTCCTGACCTCAATCCCATAAAATATTTGTTGGCAGAACTGAAAAAGTGTGTGCGAGTAAGGAGGCCAACAAACCTGACTCCATTACACCAGCTCTGTCAGGAGGAATGGGCCAAAATTCACCCAACTTATTGTGGGAAGCTTGTGGAAGGCTACCCAAAAGAATTGACCCAAGTTAAAACCTTTTAAAGAGAGAGAGAGAGAGAGAGAGAGAGAGAGCGAATGAGCGAGAGAATGAACGAGAGAGCGAGAGAGCGCAAATGAGCGAGAGGGAGAGAGCGCGAATGAGCGAACGAGAGAGCGAGCGGGAGAGAGAGAGCAAATGAGTGAGAGAACGAACAAACGAGAGAGCGAGGGAGAGCGAATGAGCGAGAGAATGAACGAGAGAGCGAGAGAGCGCAAATGAGCGAGAGGGAGAGAGCGCGAACGAGAGAGCGAGCGGGAGAGAGAGAGCAAATGAGAGAGAGAGAACAAACGAGAGAGCGAGGGAGAGCGAATGAGCGAGAGAATGAACGAGAGAGCGCAAATGAGCGAGAGGGAGAGAGCGCGAATGAGCGAGCGGGAGAGAGAGAGCAAATGAGTGAGAGAACGAACAAACGAGAGAGCGAGGGAGAGCGAATGAGCGAGAGAATGAACGAGAGAGCGAGAGAGCGCAAATGAGCGAGAGGGAGAGAGCGCGAATGAGCGAGGGAGAGAGCGAGCGGGAGAGAGAGAGCAAATGAGTGAGAGAACGAACAAACGAGAGAGCGAGGGAGAGCGAATGAGCGAGAGAATGAACGAGAGAGCGAGAGAGCGCAAATGAGCGAGAGGGAGAGAGCGCGAATGAGCTATAGAGCGCAAATGAGCGAGAGAACGAACGAGAGAGCGAGCTAGAGTGAATGAGCGAGAGAATGAACGAGCGAGAGAGAGAGAGAGCAAACGAGCGAGAGAGAGAGCGAATGAGCGAGCGCTATAGTACTGGTGACTGATTATGGTTGAAAACGTAGGTAGATGAAAAGTTATCATACACCAAACCAACTTTCATATGTTCAGGCTATCTAGCTTGAACGGTTTAAGAGTTACTGTGGGTGAGTTATATTATGCAAATGTATATAGTTATAGTCGATAAAAAATTATTTTGAATTTAAAGTTAGGATAACCTGAACATGTGAACGTTGGTTTGATGTATGTAGCTTGAACAGTTCAAGAGTTACTGTTGGTGGATTATTTTATGCTAATCTATGCAAATTAGAAAAGTTAAGTCGATTAAAATTTGGTTTGGTGTCTCCAGCTTGAACTGTTCAAGAATTACTGTTGGTGAATTATATGATGCTAATTTATGCAAATGTGTATAGTTAATAAAAGGTTTAAAGAATTTGATGTTAGAGTAGAATGCAGATGTGTAAGTTGGTTTGGTGTTTCTAGCTTGTACGGTTCCAGAGTTACTGTCTGTGGGTTAGTTTATGCAAATGCATTCATACATTAATAACATATTTCTATTATGTCCAAATAAATCATTGACATGAGAAAATGTGTTGTTTATCAGCATTTTTTATGTATATTTAATGCTGCATAAGAGTATAAAAAGACAAGAATAGTGTTTTGAAATTCTGTTTACTTTTAATACGCATTAGAAAATTACAATATTGTCCCCTTAAATGCATAATAACAAATCACAGAATATTTTTTATATTGACTAGGCAAGTCTGTTAATAACAATTTCTTATTTACAATGATGGCCTACCCCGGCCAAACCCTAACCTGGACGACGCTGGGCCAATTGTGGGACTCCCAATCACGGCTGGTTGTGATACAGCCTGGAATCGAACCAGGGCCTGTAGTGATGCCTCTAGCACTCAGTTGCAGTGCCTTAGACCACTGCGCCACTCGGGAGCCCAAAATATAAGAGAGATCCAAGTACAAAAATAACTAATCAAACCTGAAAAAGGTTTTCCTTCATAGCAACCCTATGCAATCTTCTAAGCCCCTTAGAGCTGCACGAGATTGTCATTGAAATATCAAAATAGTATTGTTTAGTTTCAGAGACCCTCTAACTAGTACATAATATTATATTCTTCACACATATTGCTGGTTGGAGTGTCTTCCATTCATACTCTGGGCTCTGAAAGACTCGTCATAGGCGAGTCTGGGTTTCGTGTCATCCTTGTACACTGTTGTGTGTTGGGACGCAGCTTTGTAGGCCACCCCATAACTGAGGACAGAAATAAAACGAAATTATTAAAATAAATGTATAATTATTATTAATATTTGTGAGTAAGAATAAGAAAGAGGATGAAGAGCATGGTTCTAGCGTAGAACTCTAATTTTCTGGTGGATAAAATGGAATTTACCCTAGTCGCTTCTCTGATGGAATCATCCCTCTGCAGGCAATACACATCATAACTCCTCCTACGACCAACACAGCCCCGCCTATCCACCCCACAAAGAGGGCGGTGCCAAAGGTGTACCTGAAAAACAGAAGTGATACACTGAAACATAAAAAATGACAACTTGGCAAATTGCCATCTTGACATTATGATTGATTACAGTTTATACACCAAAGTAGCCTCCTAAATGACACTATTCCCTACATAGTGCACTACTTTTGACCAGACTCTAAAGGATAGGGTGCCATTTGGGAGAAGTGAATCCTACTCATGTTGCAGTTAATGTACCTGGGAGTGAGAGATCCTCCAAGTCCTCCTAGCACTCCTCCTCCTCCATATCTACTGCCTGCATAGGTGGTGAACCGGAAGCTGGACACGATTAGGTTGGCAAAGACAGACACTCCAGCAATGCCACAGACACCTAGGAGGAGTAAAAATATATTTACATTTTGGTTAGGAAGAAGAAGAAAATTTGTCAATTGTCACTTTCAGATCACAGACGTTTTTCTTTTACTTTAAACCCAAAATGAAATCAGAATGATTTGGCTTGACAGTTATGAACATCAATATCAAAACATCAAAACAATACCACAATACAATCCATAACATGGTATTTTGGTATTTGGTATTTTATTAAGATCCCGATTAGCTGTTGCAAAAGCAGCAACTACTCTTCCTACAGTCCACATAAAACATGACAGAACATTCATAGACAAGAATAGCTCAAGGACAGAACTACATACATTTAAGCATACGGAGATTACCATGGAGGAACTGGTGGTTCAGTTTATCCTCAGCCAGCAGACGCAACAGGCTCGCCAGGAGCAAGCGCAGGAGGAGCAGCACCAACAAAACCTCTGACTGGCAGCGGAGGTAGCCCAGTTGAAGGGTGGTATGGCTCAGGAGTCTGGCCTAAATCAGTTCCTGGTCAAGCTAATGGAGGAAGATGATGTGGAGACGTATTTGTGCACCTTCGAGATGACGGTGCAGAGGGAAGGAAGGCCCAAGCCCAAGTAGGCCAGCTTTTTAGCACCCTACCTCGCCGGGAAGGCCCAGAAGGCCTACTTCGACTTGAACGCCGACCAGTTAGCAAATTATGAGGGACTCAAACACGAGATCCTGAGCTGTTATGGATTGGTCCACAACTGGGCCTTCGACTCCACTATCTCTCTCCACGCTCAGATGAGCGACCTGGTGTGCCTTACCAAGGGCTGGCTACTGACCGACGTACTGGCCCTCCCGATAATCGATAAGGTCGTCCTGGATCGGTATCTTCGGGCCCTCCCCTATGAGATGAAGGCGGCGGAGAGCCTGCAGAACCCCCAGAGCCTGGAGGAATTCCTGACCAAAACACCCAGGACCTGCTGAAAGGGGCCTGGGCAGAGAGATTCCATGCAGGGAGGGGGAAGAAAAGCACAGAGAGGCTAAAGAGATCTACCCCGGGGGTTGGTGATAGAGGGGAGGTAAATGCCGCGACGTTGGCTCCCTCTGCTGGGAGTACACGGGCTGGGCACCCCGATACTGATGGCACCAAGTAGAGGTAATTAGTGGAGAGTGCCAACCAGCCATGCAGGCCACATAAAGGGAGCACCATGGCACACCGTGAGGTGGACAAAGAGAGTGGCAAGTGAACATACAGAGGGGAACAAAGCTCTTGGAGGCACGGAGCCACACATGAGGAGAAGGACCAAGCCAACCCTAAGTTATTTTTGTGTTCTGTTTATTTCTGTTGCCTAATAAAGTTGTGTTTTCTGACTGGAACCTCCTTGTCTCTGTGACCATCTCTGCACGCTCAACCCAACACCCCACGGTTAACCACAATACACACAAACTTCAAATAGGGGAGAGGCGTTGTGCTATCAGGTGTTGCTTCATCTTTTTTTTTAACCAGGTTTGCTGTTCATTTGAGCAATATAAGATCAAAGGGTGTTCCATAAAATAATGGCTCTATATAACACTGTATGCTTTCTTGACTTTGTTTTGGATTTTTTGGACTGTGAAAAGACCCCTAGTGGCATGACTGGTGGGGTAAGTGTGTGTGTAATTGCAATTTGCATGTGGGCTATGCAAACAATTTAGAAATTTCAACATAATGTTTCTTATAAAAAGTGATGCAGTCACTCTCCTCAACTCTTAGCCAAGAGAGACTGGCATGCATAATATTTATATTAGCCCTCTGAATAAAATGAAGAGCAAGACGTGCAGCTCTGTTCTGGGCCAGCTGCAGTCTAGGGCATTCCTTGTAGCACTCGACCACACAACTGGACAATAATCAAGATGAAAAAAACCCAGAGCCTGCAAGATTTTCTTTTTGGAGTGTGGTGTCAAGAAAGGATTCACCTGCGAGCAGGAACATCACCAAAACTTTGGCAAAAAACATCACCTCACCTGCAAGCAGAAACATGACCCCAGAGGTCAGTGTCATGGTAGCCTTGACGTTGTCCTCCATATTTCCCATCTTCAGACTCTTGAGGGCTAAGATGGCGATCAGACAGCCGATGGCTCCCAGAACTATCCCCACTATCATCAGTGCCCGCACAGCTTGGAGCATAACTACGGGTCAAACAAAACCAGACGTCAGATAAAAGTCTTACTTTGAAACTTAAGTAATGACCTGTGATTGTGTGTATCATACGTATCTACCAAAGTACTGTGGTATTTAATTTAGATCATAGATGTTCCAACATTAAAAAAACTAAAACTACATTCATTTTCAAATGTACATCCAAATGACAAAAATGTTTTATTGATTAGGGCCCTATACTTCTCCTGTTTTCATGGGCCATTTACCTATATTTTGTGCCTGGAAGATAATCTCACTTCCTGTTCTTGAATTTAATTTGCAAATTATTTAAAGATTTAACTGCTCTATGAAACATGTTTAAATCAATAAAACCTTTGAGACAAAAAAAACGTTACCTTTTATTGATCATGGCCCTACACTCTACTCACATTAAAATGACCCACTGTCTAAACTATATGGAAGATAATATCACTTCCCGCCTTTAACACACACTTTTAAAGATTAAACGTTGCTGAAGAAACTAGATTAGACATGCTCAAAATAGTTTTTAGTTTCCAGTCAAGTGAAAGAAAAAAAAGTTTGTTTTATACCGCTTATTAATATCAACTAATAGAAACAAATACCATATCTTATCTAGAGTCACACCCTTGAGAGGCACTCGACATACAAAGCTCGATCGAGATCAAGTTAACAGTGCTGACCATCCATTGACATTTATATTTGCTAAATGTATATCAAAGAAACATCATGTTTAACTTCTTACAAGTCAATAAAGCAAACCTTACTTGGCAGCCCTAGTATGGTAAAATAAGGCCTGCATTGGGTCATTCCAGATGAGTTTTCTACACATGATTTCCAGAGTCCAGAGTAAGTGTAAACACTTGTTATGACTGAGAAAGACCGGTCCTGTAAACCCCACATATCCATGGCTGTAGCAGCAGATACTAAAAACTGTCCCAACACACCCAGAATGAAGCCGATATGCTGAATCACTGAGGTGCCCATTTTAGCTTCCCTTCCTGTTTGATGTCAGACACCTTTGCTTGAAGTCATGAACTGGCCTTCTATCCTCGTGTTCTTATCATTACGTACTCTTGAACAGGGAACCAACCTTATCAGATGTTTGCTTAATTAAAATTGGCCGGAGTTGCTGTCACAGTTTCGGGCAACGGTTGTTTGTTTGGGAAGTGTGACTAATGACAAAAGGTTGTGCCTTGACGTTGTTTCCATATGTGACTAGTTTCAGGAAACTACACATAAGTTGCACGTCACTACTTCACAGGAGAGGCATTTGAACGTAAACATTTATTTTTTATCAAAATGCTTTTTTTGGCATAAATGCCATCAAACGTGTACACCATCTGTAAATAAGAATAAAATGGTTAAATTACTAGCCTAGTTGGTTAAGCCACGAAAAAAGACAGGAACCTTCCCGCTAGCCATGATTGGGCTGGACATGCCGGGAGATGAGTTCGAATTGGTCTGCCATGTAGCAGGCTTCTGTCTACAACATAAACTGCTCAGTATGTATAGGTAATCTTTCTAACGCAGCTTTTTTGAACGATATCACGAATTACTGCAAAAGTAATGCTAATGCTCTCCACTTTCTGGATTACCGAGTTTTGAAATCAGTGGAATTCCCAGTGGAATCAGAGATGTAGAAAATGTTTGCGTTGAATTGCAAATATGCGGAAGTAGTCGAAAAGAGAACACAGCTGAAGGCAGTTGTATAAACACCTGTCTCCGAATTACATCTTCAAACTAAAGGCAACCATGGCATCCGTGACAGAGAGGGAGAAGTTCATCCATGTATATGGGTGTCCAGTAGGAAGGAAGTTAGAGGTAGTTTCAAGAGCCAATGCTAACTAGCGTTAGCGCAATAACTGAATACCTCCAACTTCCTTCATTCTGGACACAGAGACATAAAAATGAGAGCTCATCTCACTTTCATCATTAAAAAAATAGATATTTCACCTTTATTTAACCAGGTAGGCAAGTTAAGAACAAGTTCTCATTTACAACTGCGACCTGGCCAAGATAAAGCAAAGCAGTGTGACAAAAACAACAACACAGAGATACACATAAACAACACATAAACAAACGTACAGTCAATAACACAATAGAAAAATCTTTGTACAGTGTGTGCAAATGAAGAAGATTAGGGAGGTAAGGCAATAAATAGAGGTGAAATAATTACAATTTAGCATTAACACTGGAGTGATAGATGTACAGATGATGATGTGCAAGTAGAGATACAGGGGTGCAAAAAAGCAAGAGGGTAAGTAATAATAAGGGGATGAGGTAGTTGGGTGTGCTATTTACAGATTGGCTGTGTACAGGTACAGTAAGCTGCTCTGACAGCTGATGCTTAAAGTTAGAGAGGGAGATATAAGACTCCAGCTTCAGTGATTTTTGCAATTCGTTCCAGTCATTAGCAAGAGAAAACTGGAAGGAAAGACGGCCAAAGAAAGTGTTGGCTTTGGGGATGACCAGTTAAATATACCTGCTGGAGCGCATGCTACGGGTGGGTGTTGCTATGGTGACCAGTAAGCTGAAATAAGGTGGGGCTTTACCTAGCAAAGACTTAATAGATGATCTGGAGCCAGTGGGTTTGGGTGAGGGCCAGCCGATGAGAGCATACAGGTCGCAGTGGTGGGTAGTATATGGGGCTTTGGTGACAAAATAGATGGCACTGTGATAGACTACATCCAGTTTGCTGAGTAGAGTATTGGAGGCTATTTTGTAAATGACATCGCCAAAGTCAAGGATCGGTAGGATAGTCAGTTTTACGAGGGTATGTTTGGCAGCATGAGTGAAGGAGGCTTTGTTGCGAAATAGGAAGCTGATTCTAGATTTGGATTGGAGATGCTTAATGTGAGTCTGGAAGGAGAGTTTACAGTCTAACCAGACACCTAAGTATTTGTAGTTGTCCACATATTCTAAGTCAGGCCACGGAAGGAGTGCTGTATGGCGTTGAAGCTCGGTTGGAGGTTTGTTTGCACAGTGTCCAAAGAAGGGCCAGATGTGTGTATACAGAATGGTGTCATCTGCGTATAGGTGGATCAGAGAATTACCAGCAGCAAGAGCGACATCATTTATATATATAGAGAAAAGAGTCGGCATGAGAATTGAACCCTGTGCCACCCCCATAGAGACTGCCAGAGGTCCGGACAACAGGCCCTCTGATTTGACACACTGAACTCTATCTGAGAAGTAGTTGGTGAACCAGGCGAGGCAGTCATTTGAGAAGCCAAGGATATGAGTCTGCCGATAGGAATGCGGTGATTGACAGTGTTGAAAGCCTTGGCCAGGTCGATGAAGACGGCTGCACAGTACTGTCTTTAATCGATGGCGGTTATGATATCGTTTAGTACCTTGAGCGTGGCTGAGGTGCACCCATGATCAGCTCAGAAACCAGATTGCATAGTGGAGAAGGTACGGTGGGATTCGAAATGGTCGGTGATCTGTTTGTTAACTTGGCTTTCAAAGATTTTAGAAAGGCAGGGCAGAATGGATATAGGTCTATAACAGTTTGGGTCTAGAGTGTGTCCCACTTTGAAGAGGGGGATGACCGTGGCAGCTTTCCAATCTTTGGGGATCTCAGACGATATGAAAGAGAGGTTGAATAGGCTAGTAATAGGGGTTGCAACAATTTCGGTGGATAATTTTAGAAAGAGAGGGTCCAGATTGTCTAGCCCAACTGATTTATAAGAATCCAGATTTTGCAGCTCTTTCAGAACATCAGCTGTCTGAATTTGGGTGAAGGAGAAGCGGGGGTTGGGCTTGGGCAAGTTGCTGTGGGGGGTGCTGAGATGTTGGCCGGGGTAGGGGTAGCCAGGTGGAAAGCATGGCCAGCCGTAGAAAAATGCTTATTGAAATGATCGATTATCGTAGATTTATTGGTGGTAACAGTGTTTCCTATCCTCAGTGCAGTGGGCAGCTGCGAAGAGGTGCACTTATTCTCCATGGACTTTAGAGTGTCCCAAAACTTTTTGGAATTAGTGCTCCAGGATGCACATTTCTGTTTGAAAAAGCTAGCCTTAGCTTTCCTAACTGACTGAGTATATTGGTTCCTGACTTCCCTGAAAAGTTTCATATCGCGGGGGCTATTCGATGCTAATGCAGAATGCAACAGGATGTTTTTGTGCTGGCCAAGGGCAGTCAAGTCTGGGGTGAACCAAGGGCTATATCTGTTCTTAGTTTTACATTTTTAATGGAGCATGTTTATTTAAGATGGCGAGGAAAGCACTTTTAAAGAGCAACCAGGCATACTCTACTGACGGGATGAGGTAAATATCCTTCCAGGATACCCGGGCCAGGTCGATTAGAAAGGCCTGAGTAGCTAGGCGAGCTGAAGACATGGCGATTCAGACAGCTAGCAGGCTGGAGCTAGCAGGCTTGCAGATGGGCCTCCAGGGGACATCACAATGGAAGAGCCTGTTGAAAGCCGGGAATTGGCTGATGGATCTCTTCGGCTAGCCGAGAGATGGGCCTAGCTCCAGGCTAGCTCCAGGCTAACTGGTCCTTGCTTCGGGACAGAGACGTTAGCCGTGAGTAGTCACTCGGATAGCAGCTAGCTAGCTGCGATGATCCGGTGTAAAGGTTCAGAGCTTGCGGTAGGAATCCGGAGATGTGGTAGAGAAAAATCAGCACGATTTGCTCTGGGTTGATATCGCGCTGTGCAGACTGGTAGGAATTGACCGGGCTGAGGTTGGCTGATGTCCGAGTTAACGGTGATGACCGCTAGAAGTGGCTAACTGACTACTAGCTAGTTAGCTGGATAGCTTTTGATGGGGATTCCGGATCTAAAGTTGATAAAATAGCAGATCTGTACCACATTCGGTGAGGCGGGTTGCAGGAGAGTATGTTCAGTCCGTAGATGGAAATTGAGATTAAAAATATATACGAACCCTATACGAAGTAAACTATATATACACGGGACAAGACAAAACAGACGTCCGACTACTACGCCATCTTGGAACACACGTACATACCTGCTGTACTGATGTATTTTGAAAGTTACATACAGTATCTTGAAAATTAGATTGCTGACACGCAACATATTTTGGGACCATATCAACAATGGGACTAATGAAACAAATACCTGAAGATAGTTTTGGGGTGGAGTTTTTCTTTAAGCTACAGGTCCAGTTGACTGCCTGCCCCTCTCCCAGCCTTTAGTGATTTTTTTTATTTTAAATTTCAACAACTTTCTACTTGTGATGTGCTAGACGCCTTGTGAAAGTTGAATGTAAAAAAAAATCCACTGGGGCTGATTTACTTGAGTCTTTCTTACTTCAGCTTTCTCCTCCTCTGATCGCAGAATCTTTAACACTGAAAACTCAGCCAGAAGCTATCAAGGGTCAAGAGAATCGACAACATCACCACAAAATGTATTTTCATGCCAGGTAAATTACAATCGTTTGAGATACTAGCTAGTGATGTTATAATGTCACAATTTATTATATAGATAGATGATCTGCTCTATAAGGTTTAAAATAGGTTATGCTAGTTAACGTTAGCTATGTAGACTAAGTTAGCTAGCTAGGTTAGCTAGCTACTGTCATGGTAGCTAGATTAAAAACGTTCACATGTAAACATGCAGTGGAAGGGCTATTTTGAAAATATGATTATATTAAAGTAATGCACAATTAATTATGAAAATATTTACCTGTAGATTACAATTTTAATGGTTTGGCATTATAATTAGTGTGGAAATTTATTTTGAAATGTTCATGGATAACATTAGCATAATGTTTTCTGCTAGAGAGTGGAGAGGAAGGAGAGGAGGAAGACTGAATAGGAAGAAGAGTGAAGGAGATAGCGGAGGAAAGGTAAAGATATGATTACAGAGCCTGCCAATTTATTATTCCAACAATGTTTTTGAGATAAAATAAACAAAGTATTTTATCTAATCGTGTACTGTTTATTATTAAAGATTGGAGAGGAAGGAGAAGAGTGAGAAGGAAAAATTAAGAGAGTAAAAAGAGTGAAGTGAGGAGAGTATAGAAGAGTGAGGTGGAAAGGTAAAGAGAAAGAAGACGAGTGAGGAAAAGAGCAGGAGAAAGATTGGAGGAAGAACGGCAGTGGTAGAACATCAACAGACGAAAAAGCATAAAGCCCCTCTGATTGCCCATGTTGGTATGCCCTCTGTCATCACATTTTTCAAGAAGGTAGAGCCTTCACAAGAAGAATATGATTTAGCTGTGCAGGAGGGTGTCTTTGCATACCCACACTATGCGACACAATCATAGTTACAGATCTATGGACAGCACAGCACAACTGACACGGATGCTTTATGAGCCAAATTTTGTGCTAGGACAAAATGTGACACCATAATGAGTAATGTGTTAGCACCATGGGCAACTACTTTGGTAACACAGGATCTAGACCAGGTTGAATTTGTGTCCCTGTCCATTGATGTGTCCAATCATGGACATGTAAAGCTGCTGCCAATAGTAGTCAGATAAGATTCCTAACTAACAGTCAAAACTGTTCGCTGCTCTGGCACCCCAATGGTGGAACAAACTCCCTCACGACGCCAGGTCAGCGGAGTCAATCACCACCTTCCGGAGACACCTGAAACCCCACCTCTTTAAGGAATACCTAGGATAGGATAAAGTAATCCTTCTAACCCCCCCCCCCCCTTAAAAGAGTTAGATGCACTATTGTAAAGTGGTTGTTCCACTGGATATCATAAGGTGAATGCACCAATTTGTAAGTCGCTCTGGATAAGAGCGTCTGCTAAATGACTTAAATGTAAATGTAAGATATATGATGGCAGCACATCTGTGGAAACAAAACTGCTTGATTTTATTGAATTGAAAGGAGAAACAGCAGAGGAAATTGAAACTGAAGTCCTGGTGGTCATCCCAAAATTTTACCTGGAAAACAAAGTTGTTGCATTCTCTGCCGACAACACAAATACCGGTTTATCTCTAAAAAACGAACTTTTACCTATATGCAGATGCCAATGTGGTGTATGCTATTGCCCCCTGAGCTGACCAGGCTCTGTCAGAGCTTCAATCTGCATTTATTGCCCTGCAGAAAGCCTTTGATTTGAAATTGGTACTTATTTTATATGTTTATATATTATATATTGTATATGTTTATTTATATATTTTATATGTTATTTTCCAAATCACGTAAAAAATATATCTATTAGCACATGGTCCTGTCTTTCGTTAAATAGCAGAAAACAAATAATTCAGTCAACATTCATTCTGGTTATTGACGATGGCGATATCATCTATATAAATGCAGCTGCCACTGTATTGAAGCCATTGGATGGTTTATCATATCGCATTGCACTTTATTACGGGCGATAGAAAATGCAATGATGTGTACTGAACCTATCAGAAAGTAGGCTGGCCCTCTTTGAAGACTAGTATATTGATGCGTTGCACACTTAATGTCTATAAAGCACTCTTGCATATACATACCATACCTCATTGTTAACCTTCAGATGTATAAGTTACCAGACCCAGACTCCATTCAATCTCAACCGAGTTAGGTAAATCTGCTTTTAGTTTTTTGGCGCCTCATGTGAAAAATTCTCCGGTAGAATGCCATGCGTTTGTTTCGTCACACTAACAACCGTAAGCTGTTTTCTGTAATTAGCTCACCATTAACTTGTAAATAATGATCTTGTTGTGAGTTTATTTTTCTGTAATAATGAATACAAATTAGCTAAAGTGAAGATGTTGTCAGCTACAGTTGAAGTCAGAAGTTTACATACACCTTAGCCAAATACATTTAAACTCAGTTTTTCACAATTCCTGACATTTAATCATAGTAAAGATTCCCAGTCTTAGGTCAGTTAGGATCACCACTTTATTTTAAGAATGTGAAATGTCAGAATAATATTAGAGTGAATGATTTATTTCAGCTTTTATTTCTTTCATCACATTCCCAGTGGGTCAGAAGTTTACATACACTCAATTAGTATTTGGTAGCATTGCCTTTAAAATGTTTAACTTGGGTCAAATGTTTCAGGTAGCCTTCCACAAGCTTCCCACAATAAGTTGGGTGAATTTTGGCCCATTCCTTCTGACAGAGCTGATGTAACTGAGTCAGGTTTGTAGGTCTTCTTGCTCGCACACGCTTTTTCAGTTCTGCCCACAAATGTTCTATAGGATTGAGGTCAGGGCTTTGTGATGGCCACTCCAATACCTTGACTGTGTTGTCCTTAAGCCATTTTGCCACAACTTTGGAAGTATGGGGTCATTGTCCATTCGGAAGACCCATTTGCGACCAAGCTTTAACTTCCTGACTGATTTCTTGAGATGTTGCTTCAATATATCCACATCATTTTCCTACCTCATGATGCCATCTATTTTGTGAAGTGCACTAGTCCCTCCTGCAGCAAAGCACCCCCACAACATGATGCTGCCACCCCCGTGCTTCACAGTTGGGATGGTGTTCTTCGGCTTGCAAGCCTCCCCCTTTTTCCTCCAAACATAACGATGGTCATTATGGCCAAACAGTTCTATTTTTCTTTCATCAGACCAGAGGATATTTCTCCAAAAAGTACGATATTTGTCCCCAAAGCACTGCTTTATCTTGGCCAGGTTGCAGTTGCAAATGAGAACTTGTTCTCAACTGGCCAACCAGATTAAATAAAGGTGAAATAAATAATAATGTGCAATTTCCATCCCTAACTATAACATTTTCCACCAAGATAGAACTGCCAAAGGGGGTGGTGTTGCAATCTACTGCAGAGATAGCCTGCAGAGTTCTGTCTTACTATCCAGATCTGCACCGAAACAATTTGAGCTTCTACTTATAAAAATGCACCTTTCCAGAAACAAGTCTCTCACCGTTGCCGCTTGCTATAGGCCGTGCTTAACACCCCGGCCATCCTACAATCTAAGGTTGATGCCCTCAATCTCACACAAATTATCAATGAATCTACCAGGTACAACCCCAAATCCGTAAGCACGGGAACCCTCATAGATATCATCCTAACTAACTCGCCCTCCAAATACACCTCTGCTGTTTTCAACCAAGATCTCAGCGATCACTGCCTCATTGCCTGCATCCGTAATGGGTGCAGGCCTTTCTTATCGACGTGGCCAGGGTATCCTGGAATGACATTGACCTCATCCCGTCAGTAGAGGATGCCTGGTTATTCTTTAAAAGTGCCTTCCTCACAATCTTAAATAAGCATGCTCCATTCAAAAAAAAATTTAACCAGGAATAGATAGCCCTTGGTTCACTCCAGACCTGTCTGCCCTTGACCAGCACAAAAACATTCTGTGGCGTTCTGCATTAGCATCGAATAGGCCCCGTGATATGCAACTTTTCAGGGAAGTTAGGAACCAATATACACAGGCAGTTAGGAAAGCTAAGGCTAGATTTTTCAAACAGAAATTTGCATCCTGTAGTACAAACTCAAAAAAGTTCTGGGACACTGTAAAATCCATGGGGAATAAGAGCACCTCCTCCCAGGTGCACACTGCACTGGGGCTAGGAAACACTGTCACCACCGATAAATCCACTTTAATTGATAATTTCAATAAGCATTTCTCTACGGCTGGCCAGGCTTTCCACCTGCCCAACTGCCCGGCACCCTCCACAGCCACCCGCCCAAGCCCCCACCATTTCTCCTTGATCCAAATCCAGATAGCTGATGTTCTGAAAGAGTTGAAAAATCTGGACCCCTACAAATCAGCCAGGCTAGACAATCTGGACCCTCTCTTTCTAAAATTATCTGCCGAAATTGTTGCAACCCCTATTACTAGCCTGTTCAACCTCTCTTTCATATCGTCTGAGATCCCCAAAGATTGGAAAGCTGCCGCAGTCATCCCCCTCTTCAAAGGGGGAGACACTCTAGACCCAAACTGCTACAGACCTTGAACTATCCTACCCTGCCTTTTCTAAGGTCTTCGAAAGCCAAGTTAACAGATTAACGACCATTTCGAATCCCACCGTACCTTCTCCGCTATGCAATCTGTTTTCAGAGCTGGTCATGGGAGCACCTCAGCCACGCTCAAGGTCCTAAACGATATCATAACTATCATTGATAAGAGAAATTACTGTGCAGCCGTATTCATCGACCTGGCCAAGGCTTTCGACTCTGTCAATAACCACATTCTTATCGGCAGACTAAACAGCCTTGGTTTCTCAAATGACTGCCTCGCCTGGTTCACCAACTACTTCTCTGATAGAGTTCAGTGTGTCAAATCGGAGGGCCTGTTGTCCGGACCTCTGGCAGTCTCTATGGGGGTGCTACAGGGTTCAATTCTCGGGCCGACTCTCTTCTCTGTATACATCAATGATGTCGCTCTTGCTGCTGGTGAGTCTCTGATCCACCTCTACGCAGACGACACCGTTCTGTATACTTCTGGCCCTTCTTTGGACACTGTGTTAACTAACCTCCAGACGAGCTTCAATGCCATACAACTCTCCTTCCGTGGCCTCCAACTGCTCTTAAATGCAAGTAAAACCAAATGCATGCTCTTCAACCGATCGCTGCCCACACCTGCCCGCCGATCCAGCATCACTACTCTGGACGGTTCTGACTTAGAATATGTGGACAACTACAAATACCTAGGCGTCTGGTTAGACTGTAAACTCTCCTTCCAGACTCACATTAAGCATCTACAATCCAAACTTAAATCTAGAATCGGCTTCCTATTTTGCAACAAAGCATCCTTCACTCATGCTGCCAAACATACCCTCGTAAAACTGACTATCCTACCGATCCTCGACTTTGGCGATGACATTTACAAAATAGCCCCCAACACTCTACTCAACAAATTGGATGCAGTCTATCACAGTGCCATCCGTTTTGTCACCAAAGCCCCATATACTACCCACCACTGCGGCCTGTACGCTTACGTTGGCTGGCCCTCGCATCATACTCATCGCCAAACCCACTGGCTCCAGGTCATCTACAATTCTCTGATAGGTAAGGCCCCGCCTTATCTCAGCTCACTAGTCACCATAGCAGCACCCACCCGTAGCACGCGCTCCAGCAGGTATATCTTTCTAGTCACCCCCAAAGCCAATTCCTCCCAATTCCATTCATCTTCTGCACATCAATCACTCTAGTGTCTAATTGGTATATTGTAATTACTTTGCCACCATGACCTATTTATTGCCTTACCTCCCTTTTCTTACCTCTTTTGCACACACGGTATATAGATTTTCTTCAACTGTATTATTGACTCAAAGGAGGTCACTTAGCCTATCAGAAGCTTCTAAAGCCATGACATCATTTTCTGGAATTTTCCAAGGTGTTTAAAGGCACAGTCAACTGAGTGTATGTAAACTTCCCACCCACTGGAATTGTGATACAGTGAATTATAAGTGAAATAATCTGTCTGTAAACAATGGCTGGAAAAATGACTTGTCATGCACAAAGTAGATGTCGTAACCGACTTGCCGGAACTATAGCTTGTTAACAAGAAGTTTGTGGAGTGGTTGAAAAAAAAGTTTTAATGACTCCAACTTAAGTGTATGTAAACTTCCGACTTCAACTGTAAATGATATGGTCATTATTTGAACTGGCTAGTCAGCTAAATTAACGAAGCTAGAAACTAACCAAAACACTGTTTAGAAAGTTGCTTAGAGTTGCCTGGTTTTCAATGTTTGGACGAACCTACTCATTCAAGGTCTTTTCTTTATTTTCACTATTTTCTACATTGTAGAATGATAGTGAAGACATCAAAACTATGAAATAACACATATGGAATCCTATAGTAACCAAAAAAGTGTTAAGAAATGAAAATATATTTTATATTTGAGATTCTTCAAAGTAGCCACCCTTTGCCTTGATGACAGCTTTACACACTCTTGGTATTCTCTCAACCAGTTTCATGAGGTAGTCACCTGGAATGCATTTCAATTAACAGGTGTACCTTGTTAAAAGTTCATTTGTGGAATTAATTTCCTTCTTAATGCATTTGAGCCAATCCGTTGTGTTGTGACAAGGTAGGGGTGGTTAACAGAAGATAGCCCTATTTGGTAAAAGACCAAGTCCATATTATGGCAATAACAACTCAAATAAACAAAGAGAAACAACAGTCCATCATTACATATCAGACATGAAGGTCAGTCAATTCAGAAAATTCAAGGCCTTTGAAAGTTTCTTCAAGTGCAGTCGCAAAAACCATCAAGCGCTATGATGAAGCTGGCTCATGAGGAAAGGAAGGAAAGGAAGACGCAGAGTTACCTCATCTGCAGAGGATAAGTTCATTAGTTACCAGCCTCAGAAATTGCAGCCCAAATAAATGCTTCAAAGAGTTCAAGTACCAGACACATCTCAACATCAACTGTTCAGAGGAGACTGCGTGAATCAGGCCTTCATGGTCGAATTGCTGCAAAGAAACCACTACTAAATGACACCAATAAGAAGAAGAGACTTGCTTGGGCCAAGACACGCAAGTAATGGACATTAGACCGGTGGAAATATGTCCTTTGGTCTGATGAGTCCAAATGTGAGATTTGGTTCCAACCACCGTGTCTTTCTGAGACGTAGATTAGGTAAACGGATTATCTCTGCATGTGTGGTTCCCACCGTGAAGCATGGAGGAGGAGGTGTGATGGCATGGGGGTGCTTTGCTGGTGACACTGTCTGTCATATATTTAGAATTCAAGGCACACTTAACCAGAATTGCTACTACAGCCTTCTGCAGCGATACGCCATCCCATCTGATTTGGGCTTAGTGGGACTATCATTTGTTTTTCAACAGGACGATGACCCAACACAACTCCAGGCTGTGTAAGGGCTATTTATCCAAGAAGGAGAGTAATTGAGTGCTGCATCAGATGACCTGCCCTCCACAATCACCCGACCCTCAACCCAATTGAGGTGGTTTGGGATTAGTTTTTTTATTTAACTTGTCAAGTCAGTTAAGAACAAATTCTTATTTACAATGACGGCCTACTACAGACAAACCCGGACAACGCTGGGCCAATTGTGCGCCGCCCTATGGGACTCCCAGTCACGGCCGGATGTGATACAGCCTGGATTCGAGCCATGGTGTCTGTAGTGACGCCTCAAGTACTGCGATGCAGTGCCTTAGACCGCTGCGACACTCGGGAGCCCCAAACCAGCTTCACCTGGAATGCTTTTCCAACAGTCTTGAAGGAGTTGGACCGCAGAGTGAAGGAGAAGCAGCCAACAAGTGCTCAGCATATGTGTGAACTCCTTCAAGAAAAGAATTCCACTTGAAGCTGGTTGAGAGAATGCCAAGAGTCTGCAAAGCTGTCATCAAGACAAAGGGTGGCTACTTCGAATAATCTGAAATATATTTCGATTTGTTTAACACTTTTTTGGTACTACATGATTCCATACGTGTTATTTCATAGTTTTGATGTCTTCACTATTATTTTACAATGTAGAAAATAGTAAAAATAAAGATAAAACCTTGAATGAGTAGGTGTGTCCAATCTTGACTGATACTGTATACTACATTCATTTTTAAACTGATGGGTTAATTGGTGTGAAAATATACCAGTTATGCTATTTTAAACCACCATGCTGCTGATGTCATGCTGCATGTCATTTTTGTGTTTATAGTTTTTCATAACGACAACGACAAGGTTGATGTCGGACAACAATGGAATGTTCATGCCACTTCGACAACTGTATACAGAAATGTCGATAGACGTTTAGTCTCAATCTTTGGTTGTTTAGTACACGTCTGTACTCACTCTGTTTAGCACATGGCCTCACATGTGAATCCTTAAAGAGATGGGTGGAGCTAAGGCTTAAGAGGGTGTGAACGATGCTGAACTTGTGTACACAAAGTAGAGCTCTCCAGTAGGTGTACCAAAACATTCAAGCATTTCTTTCCCAAAAGCAGAAATGCTTTCCCATTGTTCCTCAACTGTAGTGTATGATATACCATTTTCTAGCTCTGAGTCTCTACTTTTATCCAATGTAAAAACACCATTTCAGATGTTGGTACATAAGACCGAATCGAGCCGGTCGGTCACATATGTGACTCACCATCTTATGAAGCTAAATTTGAAATTGTGTTTTTTACGTTGGATAAAAATGGAGACGCAGAACTACAAAATTGTATATCATGCACTACATTTGAGGAACAATGTGAAAGTAATTCTGCTTTGAAAGTTGATCAACTTGTAAACTCACTTTTGAGAAAATGGACTTTGAATGTTTTGGTGTCTAGTGAAGAGCTCATCATTGTCTACATCCATTCAGCATCGTTCACACCCTCTTAAGCTTTGGCCCACCCATCTTGTTTCGCTCTCGGTGCGTTCAGAGCACACACTTGATGCTCTTGACGATTCTTTTTTTTAACCTATGGATAACATGAAAACAGCCTAACCAGCTCTGCTGGCAACAATTTCATTACGCTTTTTTTGTTTACTGACACCGGCATTATTCAACGGGTGTTGTACACACGTTTTGTAATGTTAGCTAACGAGCCAGCCAGCTAATGTTAGCTAGTTAAACAACAATGAACACAGTGGCAAAAATGTCACAGTGCTGGGAGCTAACCAACCAGGTTCAATGTTAGCTAGTTAACATTAGGCTCTAACTAGAAAAGCAAACGGCTCTGGGATAAGAATAATAACATCAGCTAGGGAGCCAGACAGCTAACGCTAGCTAGCTAACAGTACACTTTAGCTTAAGACATATCGCTAGCTAGGTAAACAATGAACCTAGCTAGGTAAGCAAAGTCTAAGATCACACATCACGTAACGTTAGCTAACGAGCCAGCCAACTAACGTTAGCTAGTTAAACAACAATGAACACAGTGCCAAATCATGTCGTTACTACCCTGCATGAATATGCTGGGAGCTAACCAACCAGGGTTTTTTTTTTTAATATATTTTTATTTATCCGTTATTTTACCAGGTAAGTTGACTGAGAACACGTTCTCATTTACAGCAACGACCTGGGGAATAGTTACAGGGGAGAGGAGGGGGATGAATGAGCCAATTGTTTAATGTTAGCTAGCTAACAATAGGCTTTAACTGGAAAATTAAACGACTCTGGGATACGAATAATAACTTCAGCTAGGGAGCCAGGGAGCTAACTTTAGCTAGCTAGCTAACAGTAATCTTTAGCTCAAAATGAAACCACTTCCTGTCAAAATTGGAAATGTGCAATATCTGAAAATGTAGCTAGCTAACGCTAGACTATCTTACCTGTATACATCCTCATGTGGCATCTGTCTCCTTGTCAGGAATGCCATGCCACGGCTGCCCTTAGTCTGAAGATGTATTCCGGAGACAGGTGTTTTTTCCATCTCTTTAGCTATCATACTCTAATGCCACTGATTTCAAAACGTGATCCTCCAGAAAGTATAGCTCCACCACACAATACATAAAAAACAGCCGCGTTCGACAGGATTACCAACACAAACTGACGAGTTCAAATACACATAAGCCTTCTATATGGCAAACCAATCTGAACTCCTCTCTCGGCATGTCCAGCCCACTCATTATCTCAGCCAATCATGGCTAGTGGGAAGTTTGCCGGCTTTTTCTGTGACTTAACCAACAAGGCTCGTAATTTAACATGTATTTGTGTTTACAGATTGGCTCAACCCTAACCCTAACCCTAGCCATTACCCTAACACTAACTTCTTTCCACAGCCCTGCTCACCCCTAACTCCAACCTCAACCATTATCATAACCCTATCGCTAGGGTTATTTTATTTTATTTTTATTTCACCTTTATTTAACCAGGTAGGCTAGTTGAGAACAAGTTCTCATTTGCAACTGCGACCTGGCCAAGATAAAGCATAGCAGTGTGAACAGACAACACAGAGTTACACATGGAGTAAACAATAAACAAGTCAATAACATGGTAGAAAAAAAAGAGAATCTATATACAATGTGTGCAAAAGGCATGAGGTAGGCAATAAATCGAATAATTACAATTTAGCAGATTAACACTGGAGTGATAAATCATCAGATGATCATGTGCAAGAAGAGATACTGGTGTGCAAAAGAGCAGAAAAGTAAATAAATAAAAGCAGTATGGGGGGTGAGGTAGGTAAATTGGGTGGGTAGTTTACAGATGGACTATGTACAGCTGCAGCGATCGGTTAGCTGCTCGGATAGCAGATTTTTAAAGTTGTTGAGGGAGATAAAAGTCTCCAACTTCAGAGATTTTTGCAATTCGTTCCAGTCGCAGGCAGCAGAGAACTGGAAGGAAAGGCGTCCAAATGAGGTTTTGGCTTTAGGGATGATCAGTGAGATACACCTGCTGGAGCGCGTGCTGCGGGTGGGTGTAGCCATCGTGACCAGTGAACTGAGATAAGGCGGCACTTTACCTAGCATAGCCTTGTAGATGACCTGGAGCCAGTGGGTCTGACGACGAACATGTAGCGAGGGCCAGCCGACTAGGGCATACAGGTCGCAGTGGTGGGTCGTATAAGGTGCTTTAGTAACAAAACGAATGGCACTGTGATAAACTGCATCCAGTTTGCTGAGTAGAGTATTGGAAGCTATTTTGTAGATGACATCGCCGAAGTCGAGGATCGGTAGGATAGTCAGTTTTACTAGGGTAAGTTTGGCGGCGTGAGTGAAGGAGGCTTTGTTGCGGAATAGAAAGCTGATTCTTGATTTGATTTTGGATTGGAGATGTTTGATATGAGTCTGGAAGGAGAGTTTGCAGTCTAGCCAGACACCTAGGTACTTATAGATGTCCACATATTCTAGGTCGGAACCGTCCAGGGTGGTGATGCTAGTCGGGCGTGCGGGTGCAGGCAGCGACCGGTTGAAAAGCATGCATTTGGTTTTACTAGCGTTTAAGAGCAGTTGGAGGCCACGGAAGGAGTGTTGTATGGCATTGAAGCTCGTTTGGAGGTTAGATAGCACAGTGTCCAAGGAAGGGCCGGAAGTATATAGAATGGTGTCGTCTGCGTAGAGGTGGATCAGGGAATCGCCCGCAGCAAGAGCAACATCATTGATGTATACAGAGAAAAGAGTCGGCCCGAGAATTTAACCCTGTGGTACCCCCATAGAGACTGCCAGAGGACCGGACAACATGCCCTCCGATTTGACACACTGAACTCTGTCTGCAAAGTAGTTGGTGAACCAGGCAAGGCAGTCATTAGAAAAACCGAGGCTACTGAGTCTGCCGATAAGAATATGGTGATTGACAGTCGAAAGCCTTGGCCAGGTCGATGAAGACGGCTGCACAGTAATGTCTTTTATCGATGGCGGTTATGATATCGTTTAGTACCTTGAGCGTGGCTGAGGTGCACCCGTGACCGGCTCGGAAACCGGATTGCACAGCGGAGAAGGTACGGTGGGATTCGAGATGGTCAGTGATCTGTTTGTTGACTTGGCTTTCGAAGACCTTAGATAGGCAGGGCAGGATGGATATAGGTCTGTAACAGTTTGGGTCCAGGGTGTCTCCCCCTTTGAAGAGGGGGATGACCGCGGCAGCTTTCCAATCCTTGGGGATCTCAGATGATACGAAGGAGAGGTTGAACAGGCTGGTAATAGGGGGTGCGACAATGGCGGCGGACAGTTTCAGAAATAGGGGGTCCAGATTGTCAAGCCCAGCTGATTTGTATGGGTCCAGGTTTTCCAGCTCTTTCAGAACATCTGCTATCTGGATATGGGTAAAGGAGAAGCTGGGGAGGCTTGGGCGAGTAGCAGCGGGGGGGGCGGGGCTGTTGGCCAAGGTTGGAGTCGCCAGGAGGAAGGCATGGCCAGCCATAGAGAAATGTTTGTTGAAGTTTTCGATTATCACGGACTTATCAGTGGTGACCGTGTTACCTAGCCTCAGTGCAGTGGGCAGCTGGGAGGAGGTGCTCTTGTTTTCCATGGACTTTACAGTATCCCAGAACTTTTTGGAGTTAGAGCTACAGGATGCAAATTTCTGCTTGAAAAAGCTGGCCTTTGCTTTCCTGACTGACTGCGTGTATTGGTTCCTGACTTCCCTGAACAGTTGCATATCGCGGGGGCTCTTCGATGCTATTGCAGTTCGCCACAGGATGTTTTTGTGCTGGTCGAGGGCAGTCAGGTCTGGAGTGAACCAAGGGCTATATCTGTTCTTGGTTCTGCATTTTTTGAACGGAGCATGCTTGTCTAATATGGTGAGGAAGTAACTTTTAAAGAATGACCAGGCATCCTCAACTGACGGGATGAGGTCAATATCCTTCCAGGGTACCCGGGCCAGGTCGATTAGAAAGGCCTGCTCGCAGAAGTGTTTTAGGGAGCGTTTGACAGTGATGAGGGGTGGTCGTTTGACCGCGGACCCGTGGCGGATACAGGCAATGAGGCAGTGATCGCTGAGATCTTGATTGAAGACAGCAGAGGTGTATTTGGAGGGCAGGTTGGTCAGGATAATGTCTATTAGGGTGCCCATGTTTACGGATTTAGGGTTGTACCTGGTGGGTTCCTTGATGATTTGTGTGAGATTGAGGGCATCAAGCTTGGATTGTAGGACTGCCGGGGTGTTAAGCATATCCCAGTTTAGGTCACCTAACAGAACAAACTCTGAAGCTAGATGGGGAGCGATCAATTCACAGATGGTGTCCAGGGCACAGCTGGGAGCTGAGGGGGGTCGGTAGCAGGCGGCAACAGTGAGAGTTATTTCTGGAGAGATTAATTTTTAAAATTAGAAGTTCGAACTGTTTGGGCATAGACCTGGAAAGTATGACAGAACTTTGCAGGCTATCTCTGCAGTAGATTGCAACTCCTCCCCCTTTGGCAGTTCTATCTTGACGGAAAGTGTTATAGTTGGGTATGGAGATCCCAGAATTTTTGGTGGCCTTCCTAAGCCAGGATTCGGACACGGCAAGGACATCAGGGTTGGCAGAGTGTGCTAAAGCGGTGAGTAAGGCAAACTTAGGGAGGAGGCTTCTGATGTTGACATGCATGAGGCCAAGGCTTTTTCGATCACAGAAGTCAACAAATGAGGGTGACTGGGGACATGCAGGGCCTGGGTTTACCTCCACATCACCCGAGGAACAGAGGAGTAGTAGGATGAGGGTGCGGCTAAAGGCTATCAAAACTGGTCGCCTAGAGCGTTGGGGACAAATAATAAAAGGAGCAGATTTATGGGCGTGGTAGAATAGATTCTGGGCATAATGTGCAGACAGGGGTATGGTGGGGCACGGGTACAGCGGAGGCAAGCCCAGGCACTGGGTGATGATAAGAGAGGTTGTATCTCTGGACATGCTGGTCTCAATGGGTGAGGTCACCGCATGTGTGGGGGGTGGGACAAAGGAGGTATCAGAGGTACGGAGAGTGGAACTACGGGGTCCATTGCAAACCAAAACAATGATAATGATAACTAGCCTGAACAACAGTATGCAAGGCATATTGATATTTGAGAGAGACATACAATAAGGCATAAAGTGATTGCAGGTCTTGATTGGGAGAGCTAGCTAAAACAACAGGTAAGATAACAGCAGCTAGTCCACTAACACAGCAACAACAGGTAAAAATGGCGACGACTAGGCAGAGAGGGTCGGATTAACTACACACAGATCCTGAGTTAAAGCACAGAGCCGACAGATAAAACACAAATAAACAGAATGGAGTACCGTGAATTAATGGACAGTCAAGCAGGCATCAGCTATGTAGCCAAGTGATCATAGTGTCCAGGGGGCAGCCGTAGATGGAGCAGGGAGGCCTCCACTAAGCTAGCACGCGGCGTTTAAAGTTAGTAGCCCGGGGGGTGGTCTGCTCAGACGGAGGGGGTCTGCTCAGACGGAGGTCGGTTGAGGGCACAGCGGATGGGGTATTCGTCTGCAGACCAGACGTGGTCGTGTCGACAGAGAATCCAAGCCGGATGGCGATGGCGAAAGAGAGGTTGTGAATTGTAGAATTGTGTTTGCTAACTGGTGCTAGCTTCGTGGCAGTGGCGCTAGCTGCAAGCTAGTTGTGAGGATCAGAAGTAGTGGCTCAGGGATTACGGCAGGAATCCGGCGTTGTTGTCGAGAGACAGTCCGATGCTGGTAAATTGGTGAGTAATATCCAGGCTAATAACAGGGCTGGTGTCTGTGCAGAAGGTAAAAGCTGCTAGCAGCGGCAAAAAATGGCTAAATTAGCTTGTAGCTGATTAGCTGGTTAGCTACTGGGGGTTCTTGAAAGTGTTCCAAAGTTAAAAAATAATAGCGATTCCGTATCACATTGGGTGAGGTAGGTTACCGGAAGGTATAATCGAATGAAAAATCGAAAAGAGATAGAAAAAAAATGTTAAAATATATACAAGAAATACGAAAAAATGCGAACGTACACGAGAGGACTAAAGAAACACGTCTACACTGCTACGCCATCTTGGATCAACAATCATCCCCGTTAATGTCAAAGTACATTAGTGTATTGTACATAGGCTGGTCATCTAGGTTTGTACCTGTAGACTTTCCATCACCATGAAAGGTACTTTGAGACATCAAGTGGTTTGTGATGATATAGCTCAGTTGGTAAAGCATGGCGCTTGCAATGCTAGCCAAAGCCAAAATGGGAAACGAAGCTAAAGTTAGGGTTCCGAATCAAATTAAACTTTACTGGTCGCGTACACCGATTTGCAGACGTTATCGTAAGTGCAGTGAAATTCTTGTGTTTCTAGTTCTAGCAGTGCAGTAATACCTAGCAATTAAAAAATCGATACACACATAAAACTAAGTTATATAGGATGAGCCATGACTAGAATGCAGTACATACATATAAAGTAGTTGAAACAGTATGTAAACATTATTAAAGTGACAGTGTTCAATAACTCTTTGTACATAGTGGAGCAGTCTCTAAGGTGCAAGGTAGAGCACCGAATGGTAGCTGGCTAGAACAGTCACTAAGGTTCAGGGCAGGGTACTGGGCGGAGGCCGGCTAGTGGTGACTGTTTAACAGTCTGATGGCCTGAAGATAGAAGCTGTTTGTCAGTCTCTTAGTCCCAGTTTTGATGCACCTGTACTGTCTCTGCCTTCTAGATAGTAGGGTAGCAGGGTCAACAAGCTGTGGCTCGAGTGGCTGAGGTCCTTGATGATCTTTATGGCCTTCCGGTGATGCGTTGGGCTGACTGCACCACCCTCTGGAGAGCCCTGCGGTTGTGGACGTTGCACTTGCTGTACCAGGCGATGATACAGCCCGACAGGATGCTCTCAATGGTGCGTCTGTCGAAGTTTGTGAGAATCTTAGGGGTCAAGGCAAATATTTTCAGCCTCCTGCGGTTGAAAAAGTGCTGTTGTGCCTTCTTCACCACACTGTCTGTGTGAAGGGACCATTTCAGGTTGTCAGTGACGTGCACACAGAGGAACTTAAAGCTTTTGATCCTCTCCACTGGGGCCCCGTTGATGTGGATGGGGAAGTGCTCTCTCTGCTGTCTCCTGTAGTCCATGATCAGCTCTTCCATTTTATTGACATTGAGATGGAGGTTATTTTCCTGGCACCACTCCGTCAGGGCTCTCACCTCCTTCCTGTAGGCTGTCTCATTGTTGTTGGTAAATCAGGCCTACCACTGTTGTCATCAGAAAACTTGATGATTGAGTTGGAGACGTGCGTGGTAATGGTACGCCAGTCAGATGTTTGTTTACCCGCAAATAATTGAAAATCTGAGGCCCGCACCCAAACGCTAATATAGAAAATGCGCTGTAGACTACAGTCAGAGACAACGGAACGATTTTTGACAGAGTTGCAGGAATATTTAGATATGTTTCTGCAGGAATATTTAGATATGTTTCTGCTTATAATTTCCGACATTTTAGTAGGCTATTAGTCAACTTGTCTATAATTAGATACATGCAGCTTCTCTTCTGTCATTATACGTTGCCCTAGAAGACAAAATAAATCCTTGCTCACCAAAATAATGTCACAAAATCGATAGAATGAATGCTTCAATGTAGTTGACATCTGTAAAGTTCTGTCATCTCGGCTTCTTTCAGGCAGCAGACATTTAGGGACCGGGGAGAAAACACAATAAGCCCCCAAAAAACACAGAAGATTTGTGTGCAAAATTTCCAAGTGACATCAGTTTGACTGGTTGTGAAGGACCCAACATGTTTCTGATGGCTTTAGTTTGGCTTGGATGCATATTTTATGTGGTTGATATACTATCAGCTTTTATGATGCTGATAAAGATAGGTACTGTCTGTAGAGGTGCTAACTGCGCATTCACATTCTCCCAAGATGCTGAAAGAAAGAAATCATATTTCTCCACTCCTGTTCCTGAGTAAAAATGTAGCCCAAATTTGGCATATAATTTTACTGCATGAAATGCTTAATGCTGCAGAAGTTAATATTAAGGCTTTGTAAGAGGTTATGGACCTACAGTCAAGTGTCCAGATTTCAGTTTCCATTTAACCCATCTGAACAGGGTCCTCGTCTTGGGACTGTCGAATTTGTATAGCCCTCACAATCATCACACACAACATAACACATCACACATAACATATAACACTGCTATCATCCTCTTTTACAACTTCACCAAATCTTTCCCAAACATTACTTTTCTGGCATTCCCTTCTCTTTATTTTGGACTCTCCACTCTCTCGCAGCTTTTCTCATATCGAATTAAACTCTGACATTGTCTATTTTGCCTCTGTTGATCAATGTTAACTTTTTCTGCCCATTCCCAAAAGCATTTGGCGATTTGGCGTGTAGGCTATTTGGCGTGTGTACAGTAAAGCTCTAAACGGCTCTAAACTTAAAACTTAGGTTTACGCACTAATGCCAGATATCCTAAAATGTAGCCTATAGATCTAAATTGCACAAGAATTATACATTTAAGTATTTTTTAAGGTATGGTTTGCTCTTTATTCATCCACACAATATTTCATGACCCTAAACCGGCCGGGCCTGCGGTTATAACCGTGGGGTCTGGACCAGTGTGGTGGAGTTTTTTCCCCCCTACCTACACCATTTGGGTTCGGTCTGTCAGGAAGTCCAGGACCCAGTTGCACAGCATTCTGACAGGTATTGTCAGAAGTGGGATAGGGCAGAGTGCAGTGCAATGGTGATTGAGTCGTCAGTGGATCTGTTGGGGCGATATGCGGATTGTAGTGGGGATTGTAGTGACGGGTAAGGTGAAGGTGATATGACCCTCAAAGCACTTCATGATGGCAGAAGTGAGAGCTACTGCGTGCAATGTATTCACATAAGCATTATGTTCCTTGATACCAAAATGTTACTATGTTCACTCTTATCTGCTGATAACAGGCTGCATCCCAATAGTTGCTCTGTACCGTTGTCATTATCAGTAAAACCCAACCTGAAAATCTGCAGTACAAATCAGTGGACATTTAATCTACAATATTTTACATTTGGTATGTTTGAGGTCTGAAGCCTACTTTGGAACCAACAGCAGAGCGAATCAAAATGCATTTGTTTTTTTATAATTTTTTTATTTAACCTTTATTTAACTAGGCAATTTAGTTAAGAACAAATTCATATTTACAATGACGGCCTACCCCGGCCAAACCCTAACCCGGACGACGCTGGGCCAATTGTGCGCCACCCTATGGGGCTCCCAATCACGGCCGGTTGTGATACAGCCTGGAATCAAACCAGGGTCTGTAGTGACACCTCTAGCACTGAGAAGTAATGCCTTAGACCGCTGTGCCACTCGGGTTCTTCACATGATTTCTGTGTATTCTCTTCCTCTATACAATATATATTTTTAAATGTATACCTTCATTAACATGTATTATGCTAAATCATCATCGTTCTTCAAGTGCAGAAGTAGATACAAAGCCTTTATATTTTGTTCTGTCTCACTATGTTTTTGTGATACTTTTTGGTGTCGATACCAGATAATGTTCACAGTGTGTTGACTCAGTTCTGTATTAGCACCAGCCAGCGAAGCTAAGGTAAATAGCAAACACTGATATGATTGTAATGAACTGAAACCAATTTTACCAAGGCTGATACCATGAAAAGAAATGTCAGAGACCTACATTCAGACAGAGTATTGGTCATTCGAGGCACAGATGGGCAGTTATTCTGTTACATGTATTTGAAACATGTATTTCAATTACTTCTGAGAATTTTGTATTACACTCGGCTGAACTACACTCCAATGTATTGTTGGGTTCTAGCTTGAAATATACTTGTTACCATACTATAACTTATTGATTACTTTACAAGTATAAGGAATGTACAGTACCAGTCAAAAGTTTGGACACACGTACTCATTCCAGGGTTTTCCTTTATTTTTACTATTTTCTACATTGTAGAATAATAGTGAAGACATCAAAACTATGAAATAACACATTTGAAATCATGTAGTAACCAAAAAATATTAAACAAATCAAAATATATTTCATATTTGAGATTCTTCAAAGTAGCACCCCTTGCATTGTTGACAGCTTTGCACACTTGGCATTCTCTCAACCAGATTCATGAGGTAGTCACCTGGAATGCATCTCAATTAACAAGTGTGCCTTGTTAAAAGTTAATTTGTGGAATTTCTTTCCTCAATTTGTTTGAGCCAGTCAAATGTTTTGTTACAAGGAAATTCCACAAATGAACTTTACGGTACTGTATATGTTGGGGTCAATGGAGGGTGGATAAGAACTAGGTGTATGGAAAGTTACTTGGTGAGACAAGGGGGAGTGCAGATAGTTCACATTCTGTCAAAACATGTTATTGTTAAATCTCATGGATCCTAAGGAGGGAGGCAAAGGGCAACAGTCTGGTTTCAGTCACTGATAAGGTAGGACAGCCGTGGATTAGGGAGGAGCGAGGAATTAGGCCCGAGGTCAGGTTGTGTGATAAGAGTGTCTGCTAAATAAATCAAATATAATTGTGTACAGTTGAAGTCGGAAGTTTACATACACTTAGGTTGGAGTCATTAAAACTTGTTTTTCAACCACTCCACAAATGTCTTGTTAACAAGCTACAGTTCCGGCAAGTCAGTTAGGACATCTCCTTTGTGCATGACACAAGTAATTTTTCCAACAATTGTTTACAGACAGATTATTTCACTTATAATTCACTGTATCACAATTCCAGTGGGTCAGAAGTGCACATACACTAAATTGACTGTGTCTTTAAACGGCTTTGGAAAATCCAGAAAATTATGTTATGGCTTTAGAAGGTTCTGATAGGCTAATTGACATCATTTGAGTCAATTGGAGGTGTACCTGTGGATGTATTTCAAGGCCTACTTTCAAACTCAGTGGCTCTTTGCTTGACATCATGGGAAAATCAAAAGAAATCAGCCAAGACCTCATAAAGAAAATTGTAGATCTCCACAAGTCTGGTTCATCCTTGGGAGCAATTTCCAAACGCCTGAAGATACCACATTCATCTGTACAAACAATAGTACGCAAGTATAAACACCATGGGACCACGCAGCCGTCATACCGCTCAGGACGGAGACGCGTTCTGTCTCCTAGAGATGACAGTACTTTGGTGTGAAAAGTGCAAATCAATCCCAGAACAACAGCAAAGGACCTTGTGAAGATGCTGGAGGAAACAGATACAAAAGTATCTATATCCACAGTAAAACGAGTCCTATATCGACATAACCTGAAAGGCAGCAAGGAAGAAGCCACTGCTCCAAAATGGGAACTACAAATGTGGCTCATGTGCACTGTGCAATAGCATTATAAAAACATCCTTCTTCAGACACACACATACAGTTCGAAAAATTCCTGTTAGGGGTATCATCACATGCAAGACCATGGGAGTAATCTCATCACCTGTGCATGTGGAAAAGCCTACGTAGGACAAACGAAAAGACAATTAAAACAGTTCATAGCTAAACACTGCAGTTCAATCAGGTGTAAAATTGTTGAAGCTAACCATCCAAGTGGTCTGAATATTGACTTTGACCTCAGGACCTTCTTATTATGAACAATTCTTTCTTTTATTAACAAGTCTCATAAATTGATATATTCTTTCTACAGCTTATTAGCGTACACCTAATTTGTTCCCCCTGTTGATGATGCTTATTATGCATTAAGTTTGAACCAAAAGATTACATGTAACGAATATGAAATGAAATAGAAAAAAATGTAATATGTGAAATTCAATTAAACAATAATTTATGTTGATGCTAATATTATGTACAATATTCAATTATGTTTCTATTTGATAATAGCCTGATATTTAATTTGCTAAAATCTATTGTTTTTTAACAGTTTCACTAATTCATTCTAATTAACTTAATCATTATGACACACCCCTAACTATTGTCATTGGTTGCACTAATTACAGTTTGTCTACATAACCTTGTTCAAGAAATCATGGCATTGCCCTGAAAAAGGCACAGTTATGCTGAAACGTTGGTAAATACCCAATAAATTACTGGGAGTTTATATATGGAGTGTGCGACTCTCTTTATTTTGATAGTTTATTTGCCGTAAGTCACCACCTCCACAAAAACACATTTTTCTGGGTGTGCGCCAGCTCATGTTTTTTATGAGTCTGTAATACCAACTTGTTTCAAGCAGACCACAATAGTCCCTGTGCCCAAGAACACTAACACCCAAGAAAACTATCTGCCTAAATGACTACCGACCCATAGCACTCACGTCTATAGCCATGAAGTGCTTTGAAAGGCTGGTCATGGCTCACATCAACACAATTTTCCTAGAAACCCTAGACCCACTTCAATTTGCATACCGCCCTAACAAGATCAACAGATGATGCAATCTCTATTGCACTCTACACTGCCCTTTCCCACCTGGACAAAAGGAACACCTATGTGAAAATGCTATTCATTGACTACAGCTCAGCGTTCAACACCATAGTGCCCTCAAAGCTCATCACTAAGCTAAGGACCCTAGGACTAAACACCTCCCTCTGCAACTGGATCCTGGACTTCCTGACGGGCCGCTCCCAGGTGGTAAGGGTAGGTAACAACACATCCGCCACACTGATCCTCAACACGGGGGGCCCTCAGGGGTGCGTGCTCAGTCCCCTCCTGTACTCCCTGTTCACTCATGATTGCACGGCCAGGCACGACTCCAACATCATCATTAAGTTTGCAGATGATGCGGTAGGTCTGATCAGCGACAACAACGAGACAGTCTATAGGGAGGAGGTCAGAGAACTGGCCGTGTGGTGCCAGGACAACAACCTCTCCCTCAACATGAACGAGACAAAGGAGATGATTGTGGACTACAGGAAAAGGACCGAGCACGCCCCCATTCTCATCGATGGGGCTGTAGTGGAGCAGCTTGAGAGCTTCAAGTTCCTTGATGTCCACATCACCAACAAACTAACATGGTCCAAGCACAGCAAGACAGTCATGAAAAGGGCACGATAAAGCCCATTCCCCCTCAGGAGACTGAATAGATTTGGCATGGGTCCTCAGATCCTCAAAAGGTTCTACAGCTGCACCATCGAGAGCATCCTGACGGGTTGCATCACTGCCTGGTATGGCAACTTCTCAGCCTCCGACCGCAAGGCACTATAGAGGGTAGTGCGTACGGCCCAGTACAACACTGGGGCCAAGCTTCCTGCCATCCAGGACCTCTATACCAGGCAGTGTCAGACGAAGGCCCTAAAAATTGTCAGACTCCAGCCACCCTAGTCATAGACTGTTCTCTCTGCTACCGCACGGCAAGCGGTACCGGAGCACCAAGTCTAGGTCCAAAAGGCTTCTTAACAGCTTCTACCCCCAAGCCATAAGACTCCTGAACATCTAATCAAAGGGCTACCCAGACCCCTCTTTTATGCTGCTGCTACTCTGTGTTTATTATATGTGCATAGTCTCTACCTACATGTACATATTCCCTCAATTACCTCAACTAACCGGTGCCCCCGCACATTGACTCTGTACCGGTACCCCCTGTATATAGCCTCGCTATTGTTATTTTACTGCTGCTGTTTAATTATTTGTTACTTTTATTTTTGTTTTTTTACCAGACACTTCATTTTCTTAACTTCTTAAAGCGTTGTTGGTTAAAGGCTTGTAAGTGCATTTGACAAATACAATTTGATTTGAGGAGGCGGATAGTACGAGTCTCAGTTTATTAAAGTACAAGGGGCAGGCAAAAGGTAAGTTAAGGCAGGCAAAGAGTCGTTATCAAATCAGAGTCAGGCAGGTACAGGATGGCATGCAGAGAACTGGGAAGACTAGCGAAACCAAGCACATTGGAACACATACTGGTAGGCCTGACAAGACAAACTGGCAACAGATCAACAGAAAACGCAGGTATAAATACACAGTGGATAATGGGGGGAGATGGGAGACACCTGGTGGGGGGTGGAGACAAGCACAAAGACAGGTGAAACAGATCAGTGTGTGACAGTAACATCTATTGCTGGTTAACAAATTATGGCCAATTGTAGGTCTGTCTGTTGTGTTGATTTGCATATAGCATGTGTTTTAATATTTGAAAGGCTTATGTTGGTTCTCTTCATATTCCCATTTTTACCTGAATGACTGTTTGTTGATTTGTTTGGTGCAATTTCTCAATTGCATTAATTATATTTTTCTATGAAGTGGAATTATATTGCCGATACATTTTAGATTAGCTTCCTTTCACTCCCTCTGTTTTCGACAAAGGTGAAAAGTTAAAAAGTCCTTAATGTTTGGCCAGACAGATGTGTTCAGTTAGAATTCTCTCTGGGTTCAAGTTCATTTAAAAAGACAACTGTGAACTTGGTATAAGGAGTGTTAGCAGTTTTAGGTATGAGGGACTTTTGTGATTTTAGGAATGTGTGAGGGGCAATATGCAACCAGGCCTTTTATGTCAAGTAGTAGTATGAGTTGAGTAGTATGAGTAGTAGTATGAGAGACAATATGAGTTGACTCCTCATTTAAACAGCATTCTTGGTGGACCATTCTTGATACAGATCGTGAAAAACTCAGCGGCGTTGCAGTTCTTGGTACACTCAAACAATGACGGCCTACTCCGGCCAAACCCCGACGACTCTGGGCCAATTGTGCGCCGCTCTATGGGACACCCAGTCACGGCCGGATGTGAAACAGCCTGGATGCACTATGCAGAAATCGCTCCACCATTTCCTGGTTGCTAAAATTCTAACAGTTCACCTAATATCTTTACCATAACCAAAAATGTTGTATTTTCTGCTGTTTGAAGCTGGTGTACAAAACCGAAATATTCCAAAACAAAACTTAAGAATGGGAAGCATAGAAATAATGCACATAGAACAGATCTACCACTTCTTAGAATTGCTTTCAATGAGAGTGACAGATGTATAACCTGTCTAGGACTCTCCAACAGCCAATGAAATTGCAGGGCGCCAAATTCAATCAACAGAAATCTCAGAATTCAAATTTCTCAAACATACAAGTATTAGACACCATTTTAAAGATAAAATTCTCGTTTATCCAACCACAGTGTCCGATTTCAAAAAGGCTTTTCAGCGACAGCTTAACATGTCATTATGTTAGGTCAGCAACTAGTCACAGAAAGCATACAGAGATTTTCCAACCAAAGAGAGGAGTCACAAAAAGTAGAAATAGAGATAAAATGAACCACTAACCTTTGATATTCTTCATCAGATGACACTCCCTGGAAAACATGTTACACAATACATGTATGTTTTGTTCGATCAAGTTCATATTTATATCCAAAAACCTCAGTTTACATTTGGCTTTGCCTCCAAAACATCCTGTGAATTTGCACAGAGACACATCAATTTACAGAAATACTCATAATAAACATTGATAAAAGATACAAGTGTTATTCACAGAATTAAAGATATACTTCTCCATAATACAACCGCTGTGTCAGATTTCAAAAAAACTTTATGTAAAAAGCACACCATGCTATAATCTGAGTACAGCGCTCAGAGCCCAAATAAGCCATAAAGATATCCGCCATGTTTTGGAGTCAACAGAAGTCAGAATAGCATTATAAATATTCACTTACCTTTGATGATCTTCATCAGAATGCACTCCCAGGAATCCTAGTTCCACAATAAATGTTTGATTTGTTCGATAAAGTTCATCATTTATGTCCAAACACCTCCTTTTTGTGAGCGCGTTTAGCCCAGTATTCCACATTCATGACGCGCGATCACTAGGTGCAGACGAAAAGTCAAAAAGTTCCGTTACAGTCCGTAGAAACATGTCAAACGAAGTATAGAATCAATCTTTAGGATGTTTTTAACATAAATCTTCAATAATGTTCCAACCGGAGAATTCCTTTGTCTTCAGAAATGCAATGGAACTCAAGCTAACTCTCACATGAACGCGCATGGTCAGCTCGTGCGTGGCACTCTGGGAGAGACCTTACTCAATCCCCTCGGATTCGCCCCCACTTCACAGTAGAAGCATCAAACAAGGTTCTAAAGACTGTTGACATCTAGTGCAAGGCTTAGGAAGTGCAATATGACCCCATAGACACTGTGTATTCGATAGGCCAAGAGTTGAAAAACTACAAACCTCAGATTTCCCACTTCCTGGTTGGATTTTTCTCAGGTTTTCACCTGCCATATGAGTTCTGTTCTACTCACAGACATCATTCAAACAGTTTTAGAAACTTCAGAGTGTTTTCCATCCAAATCTACTAATCATATGCATATATTAGCAACTGGGACTGAGTACCAGTCAGTTTACTCTGGGCACGCTTTTCATCCAAACGTGAAAATGCTGCCCCCTATCCCAAACAAGATAACTCACATTTCTATGTGAATTTGGTCGGGTCACCCCAAAAAGTTACATATTGCAGCTTTTAACTTCTTATGGCTGCAGGGGCAGTATTGAGTAGCTTGGATGAAAGGTGCACAGAGGTGCCCATAGTAAACTGCCTGCTCCTCAGTCCCAGTTGCTAATATATGCATATTATTCGTATTGAATAGAAAACACTCTGAAGTTTCTAAAACTGTTTGAATGATGTCTGTGAGTATAACAGAACTCATATTGCAGGCAAAAACCTGAGAAAAAATCCAAACAGGAAGTGGGAATTCTGAGGTAGGTAGATTTTCAGCACAGCCCCTATTGAACAAACAGTGGGATATGGATGAGTTTGCACTTCTTACGGCTTCCACTAGATGTCAACAGTCTGTAGAACCTTGTCTGATGCCTCTACTGTGAAGTGGGGCCGAAGGAGACAGGAATTAGTCAGGTCTATCATGACCTGACCATGCGCGTTCACATGAGAGGGAGCTATGTTCCATCGCACATCTGAAGTCAATGTAATTCTCTGGTTGGAACGTTATTCAAGATTTATGTTAAAAACATTCTAAAGATTGATTCAATACATCGTTTGACATGTTTCTACTGACTGTTACGGAACTTTTGGACATTTCGTCTGCTTTTAGTGAACGCGCTTCCTGACGTTGGATTTGTTTACCAAACACGCTCACAAAAATAGCTATTTGGACATAAATGTATTGTGTAACATGAAGTCCTATGAGTGTCATCTGATGAAGATCATCAAAGGTTAGTGATTAAATGTATCTCTATTTCTGCTTTTTGTGACTCCTGTCTTTGGCTGGGAAAATGACTGTGTTTGTCTGTGATTTTGCGGTGACCTAACATAATCGTTTGTGGTGCTTTCGCTGAAAAGCCTATTTGAAATCGGACACTTTGGCGGGATTAACAACAAAATTATCTTTTAAAATGGTATAAGATATATGTATGTTTGAGGAATTTTTATTATGAGATTTCTGTTGTTTGAATTTGGCACCCTGCACTTTCACTGGCTGTTGTCATATCGATCCCGTTGACGGGATTGCAGCCATAAGAAGTGTTAAGTCTCACTGTAGCCTACTTTTGTTTCTCATCACTGCATCGCATGTCCCTGGTGGTATTTTGATTCCCCCATCATGCTTCCACATCTACCCATCATCACATTTTAATATAAATGAATTCACTTCAGCAATCAGATCCGGATGGATAATTGTAAATGCAAGTTTATGCACCATATCCGAAGCATTTTTAGACCTACTAGGCCTGTCTGGTAAACAATAGGTTGTCTTGTGTCAAACGTTATTTTTGCAGGAAGTGCACGGAGATACAGTATATACAAATCTATCCTCTGTAGGGACAAGGGCACATATATGTAAATATAATCCATACTTATAGTAATCCATAGCCTATTATCTGACAATATTAATTGTTACTCATTATCACTTCATTCTTAAGTTCTGAATGCAATGCATAGTCATTATAATATAACCTTCTTTGTAGTGGATATCGTGCCTGCACAAATCAATACAATCAAATTGTATTGTCATATGCATAGAATAGACATGCTTACTGCTTTCGATCTTGTTCATTCATAGGGCTATGCCAATCTTATCATGTCATGTTGATCTAGTGCACGTTTGCAGTGTAGGCTTTATGTTTGGTTTCAGGTGTTGCCCACGGGCCTACTCTTTCCCCTTAACATGTTGTGCTGTTTCATCTTCCCTCGCTAATGCTCTCTCCTCTCTATTAATTATATTATATTAGAATGTATGGAACACCATATAACACCGGCATGTCTTTTATGGTCGTGCCCCACCGGCCGTGAGCACTCCCATCCACTGGTCTACACAGGCCAATTGCTGTTCAGAGCTATACGAGTGGACTCAGATCTAAGCTGCTGCAGTAAAGGCTGTTACAATTAACAAGTGCGCCCTCTGCTGTCAAGGCGGGCAATATCAACACCATTACAACATATCTTAATATGGCTGTTTGCTAAACAACATGTTGTCTTGTGTCAAACGTTCTTTTGCAATTTAGCTTTGCTCTACAGGGAAAAGGGCATATCTATGCTGTTGGAAGTGGCTTAATGGATGGAATGCAATATAACATTGGTGTGTCATCCATGGTCGTGAACTCCCGTCCACTTATCTACACAGACTGAGTGCTGTTCAGAGCTACTTCGTTGCATAGGAGTGGAGTCTACTAAGGTGAACTCAAGAGAGCTCGTCGAACGGCCTCACGACAATCCATCGCAGAGATCGTGGATTGGTATCGTATAATAATCAGAGACCACGTGTTTCATAACCCTGTAAGCGAGTCATCGTATCCTTGTAATCGTAGCCTTGCTCAAGTGGTGCTTTGCAAAATGGGTAATTTTATCAATTGATTCATCAGCGATTCAAATGGAATATGTTATCCATTCTTTATGAGCCCAGTAGACTTTAACTCTCATCACTCTTGGCATTTTTATTGAATTTGTATTTCATCGTCATAAACAAAATGTCTTCCGTTTACTGAATATGTTATGTCAGTCTCTGGAATTACTCTGGAATTATTACTGCAATTTTACGACATTAACTCCTATTTTTACCTGGAATCCTCTTTTTTTTGCTGGCATTGGTTGGGAAAATAAAGAATTGGGAGATGTTTATAGGACAAGGTATGTCGATCCTAGTGCAAAAACATTTCTTGAACTCAAACTTTTACATATACTGTGTCAAACATTCACTTAAAAGCAACTTACAACATGCTAATGTAAACACATTCAGTTTTAACATTTTTGTCGTGTTTTTTATCATCTGCATGTTTCTTGACTGCGCGCTGCAGTCGGTGAATTTAAGTGCCTGTATGTGTGCGTGCGCAAGGCTACTCCCTCCATTCATAGTTTGCAATCTTTGAGATCAGAGAAATAACTTTTGGACTGATTGCATGCTGCTTTCTTAAGTTCTTCTCCACTTTGGACCCCTTGTCTGGGTTGATCTTGAATAGGCACCTGCGTTGGATGAAATAACATAAATAATGTCATTCTATACTAGTGTGTCCTCCATTCTTAATCACTAGCAGTGGTCCTCTACCCCTTCAGATACAATAATTTGGTTTGTTGACTAACAAAAATGTACCTGCAAAAATCTATTTATCTAATTTAAAGGTGCTACATGTAGGATATTTGCAATGTAATATTAGAAAATGTCTACGATACAGTTAAAGTAACAGTGTTTCACAATATTAATGTTTCACAATATTCTTTCACCAGAAAGTATATTGGGTGCATAGAAAGTGTATCCTGAAATCTTACATTTCTGTTGTCCAACAAGGGACTGGTGTGGTTCTGTTTTGAAATTGAAAGTTGTAGTTAACAGTAATGCATCCTAGATGACAACACCAGACTAGAGTTAGTTATAACGTGTGCAAAGAAAGTAATGTCTATTGCAATAGGTACGCAAAATAACGTTACACGTTACTTTCCCAGGTGCTACAAAAAAATCCTGGAAGAACTATACAGTCAGTCACTTCAAATGAAATTGAAGTGGGTAATAAGGGATGAATTCATACCTCTGCAGGAACTCCAATGTTGCTGCCAGGTCAGAGGGGTAATTTATGTTAAAGCAATAATATGCCACAAACATCATTACCAGGGCATCGTTGAAGGTAAGAGTGCCATTCAGGACGATCTGGTCCACAGAAACCATGAAGTTTTCAGCAGTTAGAGGAGAACTCCCTATGGTAAATAACAGACAAGGGGTGAAATGTTTGACCACTGTTTATCTTCCATTCAAACTCTTCCTCTCTTTACCCATCTCTCTCACTACCTCCTGCAACCTCACCCACCATCTCCCTCTTTTGTTCCTGCTCCATCCCTCTCCCTCAAACTCCCATTCTATCTCCCTCACACACACCCACACAGGTCTGACACATTGTTACCCAATAGAAAAAAGCTGTATACTTGTATTATTTTGGAAACACTTATTAAGTTGTACATTAGAACACTATATAATATTAAAATAGTATTTAAATGCTATTTAAATAGTAATAAGTAGTGATGGGAAGAATAAAAAATAAAAAAAACTCTGATGCCCAGTTCAGTTGTCAAAGTTACAACACCACGTGCCTAATGACGTTGGAAGCTTCGGACCTCACACAACAACCTGACAGGAGTCGGACTCCTCTGCTCCTATTCATCCGTATAGCTTCTGTTAAGTCTCCTTTTTGTTCCTTAGAGTGCATATTGGTTTACTGTTTATTTTATTTCCCTTAATGGTCAGAGAGATAAGTCGACTTGTTTATTTGGAAATTAAACGCCTTGTTTATATAATTAAAAACACTTTAAAAGCCATAAAACTACATTTGACACACCATGAATAGGAGGGCGACACTAGGCTTAATCAGAGTCTGAGAAACTGAGCCTAGATGAGACCGTTCTAATGTCTGTGTAGATTGAAATCATTGGTAGTATAGGTTGAAAAGCTTTCCAAAAGTTGGGATTTGAACTATTTGAAATAGACAGAATATTACCTGACTTGACACCCACCTTGAAAATATTTTCTTGTCAATCATATCGTCATACATTGAGCCCATTTTTAAGTTTTGGGTGTATATGCACTTTTTAAAAAGTAAATGTATAGCCCGTTTAGCATTTTCTTATGTACTTACTTAAAGCAAAGGAACGATCCTTCCTGCGGGGTATTTGGGGTATACCAGACACACTTCAATCCTATTCAGTACTATCCTTTTCACCTTGGATAAAAATTGCTTGATTACAATGACAATTGACTTCAAAAGGGGACAACGGCGATTATTTATTTGTACTTCCATGCTAAACTACTCAGTTTGCTAAACAAAGCTAGCTATGAATCTTACTTCAGTTTGAGGATTGCAGGGAATTTACACAATTCCAATTCAAGTAACTGTTGAAGAAAGAGAGAGAAAAACATGTCATCAGATGGTATTGGCTTACAGCAAACTACCTAGCTACCAAGGTTAGCGCGCGCTAGCTAGGTTATGAAATGCAGCTAGCAATCTAGCTAAATACCTGAACGCCAATGCTTCAAAATTCAGAATTAATAAAATGTTAACTGTCAACATATGTTACAAAAAACGTTTTCTTATCTTAGCTGTCTTGCTGCTAGCTAGCCTGTCTTGTTTTGCATGCTTTGTACAAAATAATAAAATGCAGTACTACAGGATATTTCTTAACGTAGCTCTTTATTAGCTAGCTATAACTGGAATGTTAACGTATCGCCAACCAGGATCAAACTGACCATCACCTAACCATTTGGGTGGTCTTAACCAATCATAGCACAGTATGATATGGCGATAAAATGCATCCAATTACAATTCAGTATGTTTACACATATGAATATTACATCCCCCTTTTAAAACAAAAGAAAAATGTTTACATATTCTAAGCGTTTCATTTGAATACATGCTCTGTAGTTTGAACTCAAGGTAAGTAACCATTTATATTGCATACTATACCAACTGAATCAACATAGACTCTGAAACAATAATCCAACATACTGTTACTTTTCAAACAAAGGATTCTCAGCAACTCAGCTTTCACTGTAGAAATAACATCTTAACATTTCAAACAAATACAATACCAAAGCATTTCAAGTGAACTTTCAATAACAAGTTTACAGTCTGGAACTCTTTTAGGGCAGCGATCCGCCTACACCCTTTGACATTTCACAGGTCTAGGACAGCTCTGGGCTTGACCTCTCTTCCTGACCATGTGTGATATGATGCTAAGCATGCTTCTGTGTCAGTCAACAGTTCTTGTGGTGTTGCAGGTAAGTATGGTGTATGTTGTGCTGTGTGTGTGTTTAGTCCATCACGTTCTCTTTCAGGGGAACAGTTCATCTCATCAGTGTGTTGTTCTTTTGTGTTCAGTAGGTGACGACGATTGCGGCGGTACACCGCTCCTTCTGCCGTGCGGACGTGATATGAACGTTCAGTGTCAGCTGGCTGGATGACAACTGCTGGCTTCCAGAGGCCATGCTCTTGGATTCTAACTGACTCTCCGTCGATCAGTGGTGGCAGTGGTCTACTGACCTGTCGTAGTATCGCTTTTGTTGTTGTTGTCTCTGTGCACGTTTTCCATGCATTTCCTTGTAGCTGACGACCTCAGGTTGCAGCTGCTGGTTGGTGCTGGGAAGGATTGAGCGAAGTCTGCGGCTCATCAACAGCTGGGCTGGTGATTTGAAGTTGTCAACAGGAGTGTTGCGGTATTCAAGGAGACTGAGGTAGGGGTCTCTCTTGTCTGCTTTTGCTTTATCCATGAGTGATTTAGCAATCTGCACAGATTTTTCAGCAAGGCCATTACTTTGAGGGTAATGCGGGCTTGTGGTGACATGTGTAAACTCCCATGCTTGTGTGAAGGATTCAAACTCATTTGATTTGTAACATGGCCCATTGTCAAATATTAAAGTCTCTACAATGCCATGCCTGGCAAAGGCTGCTTTCAGCTTGTGTATCACAGCTGCAGATGTGGTGCTGTGAAGCTTGTCGAGTTCGAAGTATCTGCTGTAGTAGTCCACTGTTACGATGTAGTCCTCGTTGTTCCAGGTGAACAGATCGGTTGCCACGACCTGCCAGGGTCGGTCTGGGATACAGTGAGGTAACATTGGCTCTTTGGTGTTTGAGGGGCGTCGTTCAAGACATATGGCGCATTTACCAACAATGTCCTCTATTTGTTTGCACATTCCGGGCCAAAACAAAATGTCCCGTGCTCTCTGTTTGCACTTTTCCATGCCCATGTGTCCAGCATGGATCTTTGTCAAAATCTCTTCTCTGAGACTGGTAGGAATAATGATTCTCTCCTTTGAAAATTATTCCGTTGATCTGTGATAGTTCATCACGATGGTTCCAGAATTCTGAGACGCTCTGAGGGCATTTTCTCCTCTCCTCAGGCCATCCATCCTGTATGACTTTCCTCAGCTGTGCGAGTTGCGAGTCCTTTTCTGTTTCTGCTTGGATCTCCTTCAGTTTTGTGTCACTAACTGGTAAGTTGCTGTACACAGTGTGCACTTGCATGTCCATGCCTTCACTGAGGCTGCTGTCCTTATAGGTAAGAAACTTCCTGGAGAGCGTGTCTGCAACAGGGATGTCTTTGCCTGGATGGTGAGTGATTGTGAAGTCGTATTTTTGTAGTTGAAGGATCATTCTCTGTAGCCTTGGCGGGGCTGCGGCTAGTGGTTTCCTCATAATTGACTCAAGGGGCTTGTGGTCGGATTCCACAATGACTTGTCGTCCATATATGTACTGATGGAAACGTTTACATCCGAACAGAATGGCGTAGAGCTCCTTTTCGATTTGAGCGTAGTTGATTTCACAGTCTGTGAGAGATTTGGAAGCGTAGCCGATGGGCTATCCTTCTTGCAGTAGCACTGCACCTAGTCCATACTTCGACGCGTCCACTTGGAGTCTGAGCTCTTTGTCGGGGTCGTAGTAGGCAAGGATTGGTCCTGGTTCTCTCGTGATCAAGTCTTTCACATTCTGGAAAGCAATGTCGTGTTGCTTGTCCCAGAGAAACTCACTGGACTGCTTTAACAGTTGACGCAGGGGTGCATTAGCATTGGAGAGGCTGGGTGCGAACTTGGCTAAGTAGTTGACCATGCCAAGCACTGTTTCCAGCTCTGCATGGTTCTTTGGTGGCTCCATTTCTTTTATGGCTGAGATCTTCTGTGGATCTGGCTTGATTCCAGTCGCTGTGAGAAGATGTCCGAAGTAGCTGACCTCTGTAGCGCCGACTGTGCTCTTCTCGGGGTTGAGCCAGACTCCTCTCTCGCGGGACCTTTGCAGCATCGCGCGGAGGTTCTGGTCGTGCTCCTCTTTGGTTCGACCATAGACAAGGATGTCGTCCACAATTGCCACAACTCCGTCTAGGCCTTCGTACACTTCGGCGATCTTTCGCTGAAACTCGTCTTGGGCTGAGATAATCCCAAAAGGCAGGCGACGGAACCTGTAGCGTCCAAACGGTGTGTTGAATGTTGTGAGCTTAGATTACTTTTCTGTGAGCTTGATAGCCCAGTAGCCTGATCTAGCGTCCATGACACTGAAGTAGTGTGCTGCCGCTAGCTTGTGTGTGATGCCATCTAGCGTCGGTAAAGGATAATGGGGGCGTTTGATAGCCTTGTTCAAGTCTCTTGGGTCGAGACATACTCTGAGCTTGCCTGTGCGTGGTTTCTCCACGACCACTAAGGCGTTTACCCAGTCAGTCGGTTCTGTAACCTTGGTGACTATGTCAGATTGCTCCATGCTCTCCAACTCTTTCTTCAGACGGGCACGGAGAGCAAGGGGAATCTTTCTCGGTGGGTAGACCACAGGGATTGCGTCTGGGTCAAGGTGAATGGTACATTCTCCTGGGAATAATCCTATTCCTGTAAAAACATCAGCAAACTCCTCCAGTACATTGTCTGTCTCTACTGGTGCTGTCAGTGATAAAACTAGCTTGATGAGGTACATGTCTAAACATGCTTTAATTATGGCTGCAGTCCCGTTAACGGGATCGATATGACAACAGCCAGTCGAAGTGCAGGGCGCCAAATTCAAAAAACAGAAATCTCATAATTAAAATTCCTCAGACATTCATGTGTCTTATATCATTTTAAAGGTAATCTGTTGTTAATCCCACCAAAGTGTCCGATTTCAAATAGGCTTTTCAGCGAAAGCACTACAAACGATTATGTTAGGTCACCACAAAACCACAGCCATTTTTTCCAGCTAAAGATAGCTTTCACAAAAAACAGAATAGAGATAAAATTAATCACTAACCTTTGATTATTTTCATCAGATGACACTCATAGGACTTCATGTTACCCAGTACATGCATGTTTTGTTTGATTAAGTTCATATTTATATAAAAAAATCTGAGTTTACATTGAGGCGTTAGATTCACTAGTTGCAAAAACATCAAGTGACTTTGCATAGCCACATCGTTTCAACAGAAATACTCAACATAAATATAAATGATAATACAAGTAATACACATAAAATTATAGATATACCTCTCCTTAATGCAACCACTGTGTCAGATTTTAAAAAAACTTTACGGAAATATAAACCATGCAATAATCTGAGACGGAGCTCAGATGATTAGCCAAATTAGCCACCATGTTGGACTCAACAGAAACCAGAAAATACATGATAAATGTTTCCTTACCTTTGATGAATTCATCAGAATGCAGTCCTAGGAATCCCAGGTCCACAATAAATGCTTGATTTGTTCGTTCATGTCCGTTATTTATGTCAAATTAGCTACTTTCGAATTGTTTACCAAAAACCCTAACCAAAGTCTCAAAGCGCGACCACTATAACGTGACGAAATGTCCAAACGTTCTGTTACAGTCAGTAGAAACATGGCAAACGATGTACTGAATCAATCTTTAGAATGTTGTTAACATACATCTTGAATAACGTTCCAACCGGAGAATTAAATCGACTTCAATTGAGAGAAGGAACGGAGCTCACTCTCACGTGAATGCGCCAGTTCAATGCGTGGGCACCTCATGGCAGTGATTACTCATTCCTGTCTCCTTCGAATCCCTTTCAAATTAGAGTCATCAGACTAAGTTCTATTGAGTGTTGACATCTAGTGGAAACCGTAGGAAGTGAAAACCCATTCATATCTCTCTTTATACTCAATGAGAGCTTGGTTGAAAATATGGCACCCCCAGAAAAAATCCAAACAGGAAGTGGAACTTCTCAGGTTTTTGCCTGCCATATGAGTTCTGTTAATCTCACAGACTTAATTCAAACAGTTTTAGAAACTTTAGAGTGTTTTCTATCCAATACTAATAATACTATGCATATATTAGCAACTGAGACTAAGGAGCTGGCTGTTTACAATGGGCACCTTTCATCCAAGCTACTCAATACTGCCCCTTCAGCCATAAGAAGTTTTTAAGACCTAGCACTGCAGGTGCTCTAGTGTCAACAACATAAAAGTCCAACATCATGTCACTTTCCTTGTATTTGCATTTGAAGGTGCATGTGCCTTTTACTGGGAGCTGTTCACCACCATAACCAGTCAGTCTGCGTGTGGTGGGCTGTAGCTCGCACTCAGATGTCAAACTGCGGTACTTATTCAGAGGAATAATGTTTACTTGTGCACCAGTGTCTAGTTTGAACTTTAGCTTTGTGCCTTGTGTTCCTATCTCAATGTCAGCAACGGCTTGCTCTGTCTCTGATATTTGACTTTTCTGTGTCACTGTATCAATAAACAGTTCATGAGCGTTTGACTCTTTGATTGACATTTCATCTTCACTCACTGTGTGTACTGTTTTTCCACGGTAAGCTCTGCACACTTTTGCAAAGTGATTCCATTTTCCACATTTATTACATTGTTTGCCTTTAGCTGGGCAATTTCCTTGTTCGACATGCACTTTGTATCCACATGTTTTGGGGCGTTTTGAGTATGTGTCGCTCTGTTTTGGAGTTATGTCTCGCTCTGTTCTAAAACGCGCTCTCTGCGCACCGGAGGTGTGCTTTGATGTCTGCCTGACTGCGCGCACTGCTTGTTCACGGGATGCGCTCGTGCTGCCGCGCGAAATGGTTTTCATCTGAGCCAGTGCTAGCTCGTGAGATCTGGCTATGTCGATAGCCTCAGACCCAATATTCAAAAGTTTCTCTCTCACTCGCAGTGAGTGTATTCCAAATACAATACGGTCCCTGACCATCTCATCCTTGTTTGCATAATCACAGTCTTTCACAAGCAGACGCAGCTCTGTCACAAACTGTTCAAAAGACTCGCTAGCTCCCTGTACTTTCTCATGGAATTTGTACTTAGCGAAAATCGTATTGGTCTTCGGCACAACATATGCTTCAAAACGATCGTAGTATGTTTTCAGTACCTTTGATTCAGCCTCGGTAATTGTCCATGTGTTGTAAATATCTCTCCCTTTTTCACCTATCCAGAGGAGTAGGTAACTGCACTTTCCCTCTTCTCCTTTGTCCTTCAGAGGACCCGTGAACATTAGCTCCACATGCTGTTTGTACTTACGCCATGCATCGGGTAAGTTTGTAGACTCCCGGTCCATTCGAGGTGAAGGAACTCCAGAAAAATCCATCTTTTAAGACCTTTTACTCTGACACCATGTCTTGTTTTGCACGCTTTGTACAAAATAATACAATGCAGTACTACAGGATATTTCTTAACATAGCTCTTTATTAGCTAGCTACAACTGGCATGTTCACGTATTACTGACCATCACCTAACCATTTGGGTGGTCTTAACCAATCATAGCACAGTATGATATGGCGGTAAAATGCATCCAATTACTATTCAGTATGTTTACAGATATGAATATTACACCCTAGACCCACTCCAATTTGCATACCGCCCAAACAGATCCACAGATGATGCAATCTCTATTGCACTCCACACTGCCCTTTCCCACCTGGACAAAAGGAACACCTATGTGAGAATGCTATTCATTGACTACAGCTCAGCGTTCAACACCATAGTACCCTCAAAGCTCATCACTAAGCTAAGGATCCTGGGACTAAACACCTCCCTCTGCAACTGGATCCTGGACTTCCTGACGGGCCGCCCCCAGGTGGTGAGGGTAAGTAGCAGCACATCTGCCATGCTGATGCTCAACACTGGAGCTCCCCAGGGGTGCGTGCTCAGTCCCCTCCTGTACTCCCTGTTCACCCACGACTGCATGGCCAGGCACGACTCCAACACCATCATTAAGTTTGCAGACAACACAACAGTGGTAGGCCTGATCACCGACAACGACGAGACAGCCTATAGGGAGGAGGTCAGAGACCTGGCCGGGTGGTGCCAGAATAACAACCTATCCCTCAACGTAACCAAGACAAAGGAGAGGATTGTGGACTACAGGAAAAGGAGGACCAAGCACACCCCCATTCTCATCGACAGGGCTGTAGTGGAGCAGGTTGAAAGCTTCAAGTTCCTTGGTGTCCACATCAACAACAAACGACAAAGCCTATTCCCCCTCAGGTACCGGAGTGCCAAGTCTAGGACAAAAAAAGCTCCTCAACAGTTTTTACCCCCAAGCCATAAGACCCCTGAACAGGTAATCAAATGGCTACCCGGACTATTTGAATTGTGTGCCCCCCCAGCCCCTCTTTTACACTGATGCTACTCTCTGTTCATCATATATGCATGGTCACTTTAACCATATCTACATGTACATACTACCTCAATCAGCCTGACTAACCGGTGTCTGTATGTAGCCTCGCTACTGTATATAGCCTGTCTTTTTACTGTTGTTTTATTTCTTTACTAACTATTGTTTGCACCATTGGTTAAAGTCTGTAAGTAAGCATTTTACTGTAAGGCCTACACCTGTTATATTCGGCGCACGTGACAAATACACTTTGATTTGTACATATTATGAACGTGGTACCTTCAGGCGTTTGGAAATTGCTCCCAAGGATGAACCAGACTTGTGGAGGTCTACACATTTTTATTCTGAGGTCTTGGCTGACTTCTTTTGATTTTCCCATGATGTCAAGCAAAGAGGCACTGAGTTTGAAGGTAGGCCTTGAAATACATCCACAGGTACACCTCCAATTGACTCAAATGATGTCAATTAGCCTATCAGAAGCTTCTACAGCCATGACATCACTTTCTGGAATTTTCCAAGCTGTTTAAAGGCACAGTCAACTTAGTGTATGTAAACTTCTGACCCACTGGAATTTGGATACGGTGAATTATAAGTGAAATAATCAGTCTGTAAACAATTGTTGGAAAAATGACTTGTGTCATGCACAAAGTAGATGTCCTAACCAACTTGACAAAACTATAGTTTGTTAACAAGAAATTTGTGGAGTGGTTGAAAAACGAGTTTTAATGACTCCAACCTAAGTGTATGTAAACTTCCGACTTCAACTGTATATGTACATATCTACCTCAAATTACCTTGTACCCCTGCACATCGACTCGGTACTGGAACTCTGTGTACATAGCGAAGTTATCGTAACTTGTGTATTTATTCCTTGTTATTTTTTTTCTATTATAAAAATTAAAAAAATCTCTGCATTGTTGGGAAGTAAGTAAGCAAGTAAGCACTTCACTTTTAGTCTACACTTGTTGTTTACGAAGAAGCATGTGACAAATATTTGAATAGAGGTAACACAAGGATATTGAGTTAAACATGAGTTGGTCCAGGTTGTCGATGTTGACCTTCCAGGACCAGCTTACACTTCCCAGATCCCATCAGGCGAGGGAAATGCAAAACTGGCCTTAGACCAGTCTAAACATTCAGTTACATAGTGGTGAATACATTCTTCCCCATATTATGTTAATGATGAGCTAACATGGCTGCCATAGAATGCTGTAATGTCATGTAAACACATCATAATGCAGAAACCTCAATGTCCTAACTCTAAATGCTTGGTTCTGCTCCTCGTACTGTACAGTACAAACCGTTTGGCAGATACTAGCGTTCTGCATTGCAGTTCACTCAAGTGGGTCGCTTTAAAACGGCAATGCCGCCGCAGTACCATCTGGAGAGGGATTGCTACATTTTGTTAATTTGACCTAGTTGATATAAAAATTAAAAATAAACATTCTCCAACAATTTTATTCATGATTTTAATATAAACAGTTAATTGTAGAATCATTTACACACAGTACAACATTATTTTCATATCATTCCACAATGTTCTGTACACGTCACTGCTTGGCTCTCCTTGAAAACATAGAAAAAATAAATTGTCAGGCATTATTTAGTCATGGCACATTTTGGATCCTGCACATGTGTAATTGTGTGTGGAAGTGACAAGAGCATTAATACGATATTTATATATGTGATATACATAAAGATAATGGCACATTTTGATCCAGTGTTGGGATGTAGCCATCTTTGTGGTTGTACATGGGTGTGATACACATACACGTCACCTGTATATGCATCTATGTGACATATAATGTAGCTATACATTATCAACGTCGAATACATCAGTAAATCTTCTAAAAAAATAACATGACAGAGGTTCATAAAGAGGTATCCTGTCAGCCTACACATAAAACATTTCGTGGCCATCTATGTGCACAGAAGAAGGAGCAGCAATCAGATAAAACAAACACAACCCATGGCGAGACTTTAACCAAGGACGATACAGACACCTAAAACTCCACCTAGGGGCTAGAGACCTTAACATGTAGCGAGTTGTGTCAAAACGAAGCAGACCACTGGCAAGATAGCATGACTAGGATCCCTTTACCCCCTAAACCCTCAATATCATCACAACCCCACCCACCACTACTATACTGAACCCCCCACCAGACCCTTATCCATTTGTCAAACAATTACACTTCAATAAATTTGACGTGACATTGAATAACAAAAACTTTCAGCAAGGGCAAATATAATATATAATTCTTAAATCGATGCCTATGTAGATGAGCCGAGTCAGTTTTAAAAGTGGCGTCTCTTTCTTTAAACCATACCAACTATAGCCTCAGACACGTACACATTTCATTACACTACTAACAGACATTGTACATAATACATAGCGAAGGTGTTTTTCTTCATATTGCCCCATAGCCATGTTAAATGGTTAAGAACCACCTACACATTAGATTGGGATATCACCATAGTTTGATACACTTTATAGCTTATTTATTTATTAGGATTTCATGTTGTGTTTGCCTCCACGAACGTGCAGTGGTCTTTTCCAGTTTTACACATCGAAAAGCAAATGTCAACTAAATCTAGATGACTTTTCTGTTGGCTGTTGGTCAGAAGGAAACGCATTTTCTTTCCCATAACATAGCAATGTGTGATATTTTGAGATAAAAAAAATAAATAAACACGCTAACGGGTGGGCGGGGGTGAAAACGCATGAGTTGTTCACAGACATGGGAACATGCATTTACAATGGAATAGAACATGATCAAATGAATGTTTTAGGCCACATGTCATATGATACACAGGTAGCCCATCCAGCCAGCATTGTGCTGCTCCATAGTACATCTACAGTACAGAACTTTTATCTGCTCTGCATACTGGGGTAGTGTCATGACTAAAAAACATCTAACTTTGGTATTTTATTTAGAAAAAGTTATATACATTGATAACAATGTTCAATTCAATAATCTACAAGAGTAGTAAAAGATTAGACAGAAAAGTAATTGTATTTGCTCTCCTTTTTTTGCCCCTCCCCCCAAAAAGGAATAGAAATAAACATCTCTAAATGTAATACTTTCTTTTTAAAACAATAAAATGCATACATTGCTTTGTTCTCAACCTGCGCTGCAGCACTAGCATGCTCAGTCAAACTGCATTTTCACGTTATCAAAGTAAGCATTTCACTGTTAGTCTACACCTACTGTTTACTAAAAATGTGACAAATAACATTTGATTTGGGTTTCAAACTAAACCTAAACTTCCCTAAATCAAGTGATACAATTTGTCACGGACATCTGCAACTACTTTAAATGGGAGTTCTATTCTCCCCATGTCATGCAATCAATGGTTGCTAATTATACATGATCCCATGTGCTTTGGGTGTTGGTCTATCCTCAACAAAGAGATGGCCAAAATACAAAATTCTATTCAATTAAAAACTAAATCAGCTGGGGATGGTTGGGTTCATGCCGAATTCAAGCAAGAGCTTTGCCCCAGTAGAGACAAGAAGTTCAACATTTTGGTGAAACCATGAATATCGTTCACATACAGTAACTATCCCAATACAGTTGTATCATGAATCATCCAGCCAAGCAAAGGGGATGTGTTGCGTCCCTCTGACTGCAGCTACGAGTACAGAACACAACTATCTCCTGTCTTAGAATGCATAATACGTTAATACTCCAGTATTCTCCTGCTGGGAAGTTGGGGGTGAGATGAGACAGTCCAGTCCGGACCAGAGCAGACTAGTCCAGTCCAGGGCACTGAGGGTCTGGCTGGCTGTGTAGTCAGGAGGAGGGCAGTCTGTCTGAGCAAGGCACTATGGGACAGAGCCCTGGCTACACACTCGAGTCCTGATGCTGCACTTCCCCCATCCAGCCAGCTGGGGGCAGTGAACACCACATATCACAATGATAACAGGCATACAATCAGATCATTATCTTTAAAGGCTGAACATTTGATTTGAAGGGGGTGGTTGTTTGTTGACAACTTCGAAGCTACATCTCCCCAAAAATATGATTTGCTAGGATGCCAAGAGAACTTGCACTTCAGTCAGAGACAGGTTGGAAACTCCTTCCATCATCCAACCCCCGATACACGTGCCTCCCTGAGAAGTTAAAATCTAGTCCTTTGACCAGCGGAGGCATGCAGTGTCCAGACAAATCCATTCCATGGCATTGATATAACAATAAGGTAATTTCTTGATATTCACAGTAGAAAAAAATACATACAACATTAAGGGAAAACAACAGAACAGAGAAATAAAAACACTTCTGGAGGATACATTAACGGCCTTGAGACTAAATGCTGTCCGTATTTGACTGAAAACTGGGACTCTGAGAGATATATATACACACACTAGACACACTCCTGTGTTCCAATGGCACGCTGTTTTAGCTAATCCAAGTTTATCATTTTAAAAGGCTAATTGATCATTAGAAAACCCTTTTGCAATTATGTTAGCACAGCTGAAATCTGTTGTGCTGATTAAAGAAGCAATAAAACTGGCCTTCTTTAGACTAGTTGTCCTCTTGCTCAGGGTGCTCCCACTCCTCTTTCTATTCTGGTTAGAGTCAGTTTGCGCTGTTCTGTGAAGGGAGTAGTACACAGCATTGTACGAGATCTTCAGTTTCTTGGCAATTTCTAGCATGGAATAGCCTTCATTTCTCAGAACAAGAATAGACTGATGAGTTTCAGAAGAAAGGTCTTTGTTTCTGGCCATTTTGAGCCTGTAATCGAACACACAAATAATGATGCTCCAGATACTCAACTAGTCTAAAGAAGGCCAGTTTTATTGCTTCTTTAAACAGAACAACAGTTTTCAGCTATGCTAACATAATTGCAAAACGGTTTTCTAATTATCAATTAGCCTTTTATAATGATAAACTTGGATTAGCTAACACAACGTGCCATTGGAACACAGGAGTGATGATTGATGATAATGGGCCTCCGTAGATATTCCATTTCAAACAAAGTGTCCATTTCCAGCTACAATAGTCATTTACAACTAACGTCTACACTGTTTTTCTGATCAATTTTATGTTATTTTAATGAACAAAAAAAAAATGTTTTTCTTTCAAAAACAAGGACATTTCAAAGTGACCCCAAACTTTTGAACGGTAGTGTATATACCCACACAAACCAACAGTGAGGAGTTCATCTATGGTGAGTCAATGGTGAAAAGCATGACCAAGGCTGAGCTATTGCAGACTATGGCTATGTGATCAAGAGATATGCAATCATGATTTGGACTACTCTGTCTCGATGCAGAATTTAAATAAAAAGCTCAAATCAAGTCTTCCCTAGAACAATGAACGCACAAAAGCAAAGCAGTCTGTTGTTACAGGGTATGTAAAAATTCTGTTAATTTCAAAAAGAAACCTGACGCTTGGGAATCTGAAAGCCTATTCAAATAATGGGAGTGGGAACCTAAAAAGCACATTTATCATAATTAATCACCAGTCAAAAGGTTGTCGTCATATTACCACATTCTTGACTGATATACCTCTTCTAATACAACATTTAAAAGCGCATTGAGGTTGTGCTTCACACTACACTGGGGGTTAACCTACTCGGTTGTTAAGATAATGTGGAGTTTGAATATGGGGAAAAAAGTTCTTAATCAGGGTAATTACTGGGTCAAAACGTGTTACTTTCTTCTTATTCTGATCAGGGTGTTTCTCAATATGCATTCTACCGTACTCCACACTCGCATTCTCCGACGACGTTCTCGTGTACGTTCTTGTAAGGACGAGAGTGTAGAGAAGCATTCGCCAACCCCCTACTACAGTTGAAGTCAGAAGTTTACATACACCTTAGCCAAATACATTTAAACTCAGTTTTTCACAATTCCTGACATTTAATCCTAGTAAAAATTCCATCTTAGGTCAGTCAGGATCACCACTTTATTTTAAGAATTTGAAATGTCAGATTAATGGAGAAAATAATTAATTTCAGCTTTATTTTTTTTAATTTACTGTGGATATAGATACTTTTGTACCTGTTTCCTAGAGCACCATGGTGTTTATACGAACGTGGTACCTTCAGGCGTTTGGAAATTGCTCCCAAGGATGAACCAGACTTGTGGAGGTCTACAATTTTTTTCTGAGGTCTTGCCTGACTTCTTTTGATTTTCCCATGATGTCAAGCAAAGAGGCACAGGTACACCTCCAATTGACTCAAATGATGTCAATTAGCCTATCAGAAGCTTTTAAAGCCATGACATCATTTACTGGAATTTTCCAAGCTGTTTAAAGGCACAGTCAACTTAGTGTATGTAAACTTCTGACCCACTGGATTTTGGATCATGTGAATTATAGGTGAAATAATCAGTCTGTAAACAATTGTTGGAAAAATGACTTGTATCATGCACAAAGTAGATGTCCTAACCGACTTGCCAAAACTATAGTTTGTGAACAAGAAATTTGTGGAGTGGTTGAAAAACGAGTTTTAATGACTCCAACCTAAGTGTATGTAAACTTCCGACTTCAACTGTATATTACCTTACGCTTCACCTCCCCATTCACTGAAACGTCTTTCAGCCAGGACAATGGTAGCAATAGACGAAACAAGATATACACAAAGCAAACGTTTTACTTCATAGTTATCAACTAGATATGTGAATCGTAATAATCTAGCTAGCCAGCTAGTTAAACAGGCAAAAATGACCTGAAACTAATGTTATGCAAGGTAGATGTACATTTTACGTGGGTAGCTACCAATTCTTTGTGGCTAGCTAGTTATCCAGTTAGCCCTATTGACTTAGCCATTCACTGAACCGTCTTCCAGCCAGGACAATGGCATTAGAGATGAAACAAGATATACACAAAGCAACCGTTTTACTTCATAACTATCAGCTAGCTAAATGTGAATCATAATAATTTAACTAAACAGATAGTTAAACAGACAAAAATGACCTAAAACAAATATTATGCAAGAAAGATGTTAAATAAAGGTTAAATAAAAATAGATGTCAGTTATTCGTGGGTAGTTAGCTAGCAATTCTTCATGGCTATCTGGCTAGCTAACAGTAGTAGCTAGCCAGTTAGCCCTATTGACTTATTATGGGCTTGCGATCTATGGTAAGTAGGCAGGTAAATAGCATGTATTTATGAAGGTATCAAGAAAAAAATATTGTAGTCTGGCAACATATGACATGTGAATACGCAACATTTCATTCCGAGGTCGATGTGTATTTTCTCTCGCTTCAGCTCAACTAATGCCCGTCATTGATTCAAAAAAATGTTACATCATTTTTAACGTGGTTGCGTCATATTTCTTTGCATACTTTCCGTTGAAGCGTGCATCGATGCATGCTTCAAAAATATTTACAAACGGAGTACACATTCGAGAAGGGCCCTCCGTGGGGGAGTTTACGTATACCTTGATTTGGACTCATAATCCGACCCTCTCGTGGTCCAATTTGCGTGCTCGGAGCATGTTAGTACGCATTTTGAGAAACACGCAGGGTCTTATCTTTTTTATCTCTTTCAAGGGGCTGCGTTGGATTTAGTGGGATTCTATATTCTGATAGTATTCTGCCTATATTCTGATAGTATTATGATGTCACAGCAGTGGTCACAGACGGGCAGAGTCCCTGTCCTCTGATTTGAACTACAGGGATACCAACAGACTGATAGACGAAGAAAGATGCTGTCGTCTCAAACTGATTCCTCCAAACACCCACTGAGGTAGACTGTGGCCAAATACATAGAAACTACAACTACCAACTCCTTTTCACATTTATAGCTCTACTCTTAACTAGTATTTTTTTTATACCTGACTTTCAATATTTAAAAAACTTTGACAAAAAGCAAACAGTGTTTTTTATACAATGATAATAAAATAAATAAAATATTAAATATCTGTAATTTTTCAAAGATGATGGTGATCTTCTGAATTCAAAATTGCATACACTTGTATACACCGCCATAAAGAGACAATGGTCATATGAAGAGATAGATATCCACCATTTATCTCTGGTTATGGGCATGTACTGTATGCACAGTTGTGAGGGAGGTTTCCCACTTTTTCGCTCTTTTTTTTACCAGACACTATATTCTTTAGTATTTACAAAGTATAAAGATATGAGAGTGTAACTGATTGAGGGGGGAAAAATTACAATTTGGGGGGCATTCGAGTAAGTGGAGTAGATCAAATTCTCAAGAATCAGCGAGAACCAGAAAGGTGGTTTAACATTGCTTAAACTTTGAACACTATAGCACTAAATGGACTTGCCATTCAACCCTTACAACAACTGACCAAAAACTAGCCACATACCTCTCTCACAAGCTGATGTTCCCCATAGAAACAGATAGATACAATCATATCTTTTTCCAACATCTCTAAATACCTCATCTCTAAGTACTACTTGAGATTTACGGTATGGATTTAGCTCCCATCTACAAGTCTTATTTCTCTCCCACTGTCTAACATGTATAAATACACACACACACACACACACACAATGTAGCTACACGCATTAGCATGAGTATGTGCCAACAAACAAACAGTAACCAGCCTGTACAATGTACATCCATCTCTCTGGTCTGTGGTTGGTTGAGAAGGCACTGGGTGGAGGCTGATGCGGTTCCACCATCTCCGATACAGACAGACATACAGAGACAGAGGGGTAAACAGTGATAACTGGGTGAAGATGAATGGGCAGGTTAGGGGTAATAACATCAGGCCCATTACTCTAAGGGCTAGGGTTAATAACACTGAAAGCTCTAAACAGCCACACAGGCTCAAACTGCTGAGTGGACGCAGGTCAGATTGACTTACCCTTAGCTCCTGTCTGTGCTTTTCTGTCCCTTATCAATGCTTCTGACAATAGACAATGAGTATCACTGCCTTTGGCTAGAGGGAGGGATAATGGGACAAATAGAGACGTGTGTGTGAACTACTAATGATTGGGCTATTTGTGCTTCTCAATGGGAATGCCATGTAGACAGTTTTCAATCAATCATTTAACACCAATTTGTGATTTGTGCCACATAGAATAAGCCCCCGTGTGTACAAAAAAAAAAGAAAAGGGCTTTGTCTTGTGCTGGGAAGAAGCTGACAGGAATGTTTAAATGTCTGTATGGAACTTAATAATATGAATGTAAATGGACAGGTTTACACTTTCATGACCCATCTTTAGATATTGGAGTGATGGGTTACAATCCAAATTGTGGGGAGGGGTACACCACAATCCAAATGGGAGGGTGTGGGTTTGAAAGACACCCAAATCAAAGGCGGTGGGGGGGGGGGGGGGGGGGGATAAGTTCAATATCTTTTTCTTTAGGGTGGAAGGGAGAAGGGTTTGTGAATAACGGGCACACAGCAAGTCCGAACACGGTCTCCACTGCCAATAGTAGAATGTTAGCCCAGCCCTGGGGGTAAAGCAGCACTTGTTGTACAGCTACAGCGTGTCCTGACTCATACCATACCACCACCTCCCTCCGTTAGTACACACCGACACACACACACACACACACCTTCAACTAACTGCTCCCTCCCTCTCCTTCGCTGCTGCCCGCTGTGGACTCCATGCAATAGGAACTTTCCAAAATGTTCAAATCAAAAGCATTCAACCACAGTAACATGGAAAATTCCACCAGCAGCCTGATTCTGACCTCCTTCCTGTGTCAGCGAACATACAGCCAATGGGCTATCGTTATGTGGGGAGGGGGCGTAGGGGGGTGGTAGGGTCAAAACAAACCCAGTTGTATGAGGACATGGGGGTTATGATGGAGTAGAGCTGATGCTCGCCACTCATATAAAGCACTGCATTATTTCTATCTCAAAGCCCTGATGGTATGTGGTCCTGCAATACATCCACCTATATGGGCTTCTGACTCCAGTGGAGGAGATAGATAGCTAGATGGGTCTCCTATGACCCAACTATAACCCTATAAAACACCACTACCAACAGCACAAGCCAAGTCAGCACAAGCCAAGTACAAATCAGGCCAAGACAAACTGTCTGTCCAAGCAAGCAGACATCACATCTCTAGCACCACCGATAACATCAATCAATCAAACAGATAGCTAATGATCAACCAAAGATAGACACATTTTAACACAATTGTAGATAACAACATGGACATCTACACCATGGCTCCATCAGCACCATTCATTCCCATTTCAGTTTTTGGTTCTTGTCATTTTAGCATAGTGGCCACCCAAACTCTTCCACTGACAGGAAGAACAACATTTGAAAGATGCCATGATTTTCCTAAAATAGTGGGCTGCCCTTTGTTGCTGAGGAGAACAGGGTTCTCCTGAGGGTTTGAAAGAGAAGTAAAACCACGTGTGGAGGTCTAAGACAACAGAGCACTGGCTCTGATTAGTGCGATATCTGGGGTTAGAGAAAGAAAAAAAAGACAAAAAAAAAAAGCCTCAGATGAAAACATTACAAATATGAACTATGTACAAAAACATCTATATTGTATATATTCTATATAAAATATTGATATAAATACCAAATATTCCATATATATTATATATTCTAAATCCACAAAAATATATGAAAGCAGCAGCTATTGGTCAGTCTGAGGAACTATTTTGCCCAACTTTTAACTGTTTAAATATCCTTCAGCCATAATGTGAGGACACAGAAATAAAACTGAAAAAGTGAGACAAAAAATGCTAATAAATTAGAACTATTCACCAAACACCAAAATAATCTCTGTAAAGTTTGGAATTCTGCACAATTTTTTTTTAAATAAAAAGTTTCTCTACGAATGGACATTTGTTCTAGAGAGTTTATGCCATCCCATGGTTCAAACCTGTCTAGACATTGTTCAGAGGAAATTAATACAAGTATTGATAGACACTTCTCTTTGTTTACAGGCCACAAATAAAAAGGCCACTATCTGAAAAGATTTTCAAGAGAATGGAAGAGAGATGGGGCAGCCTGGAGAGAGCGAGAAAGAGAGAGATAAGTGTTCAGTTTTTTTTCTTTTTCCATCAATCAGTCCTGGAAACATGGCAATAGTGAAAAAAAATAAAAATAGTAGAAAGTTGTAGTAGATGATTCTGGATAAATGCAAAAATGTCTTTCAACATATACCAAAATGTTTGCATCCTGTGTCCCACCATGCTTGGCAGCTGTGAGGAAGAAAATACATGTCCTGAGATCAGTGTTTTTAAGGGCTTCTGCAAGAGTCATACAATGTAAATAGTTTGAAAGGAGGAAGAAAACCTTAAGAAATGTTAGGAAGGGCTGGATCTGGGCAATGATAGGATTCGTCCGTTTTTCTTGCCACCGTTCATGTGTGTGTAGGGCACGTGTTCCTCATAGTTGCCCCTTAGGTTCTGGCTGGATCCATTGTCTCTGGATAGACTGTCGCTGTCCTCTCTCTGGGAGTAGGACGATGGGTCCAGTGGGATGCTCTCCATGTTCTCCAGGTCCAAGTCAAACTCCTCTGTCTCGGGGAGCTTGTTCTCCTCGCTGTAGAAGAAGGAGACCTCCTGGAAGCTGGGGTGAATATCCTCCTTCAACATCTCAATGATCTCCTGGAAGGTGGGACGCAGCTTGGGGTTGTACTGCCAGCACATCGTCATCAGGTTGTGGCTGAGGGAGGAGAAGAGGGAGAAAGATGAATGAATGAGAAAAATAAATCTATGAGCTCTATCCACAAGCCACACACCTCTGTTGGTCCCCATTGAAGCAAAACTAGCCCAAGGAATACTGTAGGCATATAGTAGTGGTAACACAAACGCTTAACCAAAGCAAAATATATACCTCATGTACTTTGTATGGCTGGTACGGCATATCAATGTAAAATACTACAGATCCCACAATGCACTAAAACTCTACAGTGTTTGAGACACATACATCCTCTCCACGCAGTTCTCTGGTCTGTCTAGGTATCCTCCGTCCATGACGAACTTGAGGACCTGTTCGTTGGACAGGCCCTGGTAAGGCTGCTCTGCTAGGGTGCTGACCTCCCACAATACCACACCAAATGACCTGGAGATAGACAGGTACAACACATTATCTCAAGCCAAAAACAATAAAAGGATGTGAATAATGAAATAGAGGACTAGTGACCTCAAATTAAAATCTGGACATCAAAGCCAGTTCCACTGCTTTTTTCATTGTTCACCTCTAATAAAGGGACTGATTTAGACCTGGGACACAAGCTGGGTGCAATTAATTATCAGGTAGAACAGAAACCCATCAGTAGTCTGGACCCATGTAAGCTATAGGGTAAGATTGAAATACCCCTAGACTAGTGTAACTGAATAAAAAGTGGTTATAGAGTTACTGTAGACATTAAGGGGGTAAGAAGGGGGAGTGGAAAAAGATGCTCTCAAAAAAAAAGAGGTTAAAGAGATTGAATAGAGTGGAATAAAAAGAATGAGCAGAAAATCCCATCTGACATCCGTGGCAGCCAGGTGTGTCCTACTGTACTCACCAGCAGTCTGAATGTGCAGTGAACACTCCGTCCTTCAGAGATTCAGGAGCCATCCACCGGACAGGAAGCAGACCCTTCCCTCCCTTACGGTAGTAATCCGTCTCATATATATCTCTGGTCATGCCAAAGTCTAAGGGGAGGAGAGGAACAGTTAAAACACAACCTACAGTAAATAGCATCGTCACATCATAAACCTAACCCTTCCTGCAGTAGTCTGTCTCATAGATGTCTCTGGTCACGCCAAAATCTGGAGAGACAGTCGTCATACATCAGCCACAGGCACACGAGACAGTCGTCATACATCAGCCACAGGCACACGAGACAGTCGTCATACATCAGCCACAGGCACACGAGACAGTCGTCATACATCAGCCACAGGCACACGAGACAGTCGTCATACATCACCCACAGGCACACGAGACAGTCGTCATACATCAGCCAGAGGCACACGAGACAGTCGTCATACATCAGCCACAGGCACACGAGACAGTCGTCATACATCAGCCACAGGCACACGAGACAGTCGTCATACATCAGCCACAGGCACACGAGACAGTCGTCATACATCAGCCACAGGCACACGAGACAGTCGTCATACATCAGCCACAGGCACACGAGACAGTCGTCATACATCAGCCACAGGCACACGAGACTGTCGTCATACATCAGCCACAGGCACACGAGACAGTCGTCATACATCAGCCACTGGCACACGAGACAGTCGTCATACATCAGCCACAGGCACACGAGACAGTCGTCATACATCAGCCACAGGCACACGAGACAGTCGTCCTACATCGAGCCACATTACTCTTGAATTATGAAAGGCTCACACGGTTATGATTTACTTGTTGAATCTGTAGAGAAAAATCACACGCGAGTGTGATACTGTACTTTATTATTCTTCTGTACTCTACCTCCAATCTTGACGGTGTTGTCCTCAGCCACCATGCAGTTCCTGGCGGCCAGATCTCTGTGGACAAACTTTTTGGCGTTGAGGTAGGCCATGCCGTCTGCTATCTCCCCCGCCATCTGAATCATCTCCTTCAGTGTGGGAGGGGGCTTCCCCGTGGGGTTATTCTCAGAGTCTGGTCGGAGGCAGCGCAGGAAGCTCTTCAGATCCCCGTGGGTCATCAGCTCCATCACCACCAGAGTGGGCTGGCCTTTAGACACCACCCCCAGCAGACGCACCTACAGACAGAGAGAGCAGTGAGAGTCAGGACCATTGAGATAAATATTTCTCGATATAAAAACTTGATGAAATGTACTCAATATAAAACGGATTCCAATGCATGGCACGTACGGCCGTCAAACAGTTTATGTACGGCTCCATCTTGCTCAAAACGCTCAACCTACAGTACAGAGTATCCACTGTGTCAACCTTCTTACCAGAGAATACATTCTCAGTCATCATACCCAGATAATAGATACTGGGTTTGTAACGAAAGTGAATGAATAAGCTCCTAACCACGTGGTGGCAGCTAAAGGCCTTCATGACAGACGCTTCGTTGAGGAACTCTATCCTCTCTCTCAGACTGGCCGACTCGTTGACCGTCTTCACCGCCACACGCGTGTCCGGCTCGCCCTTCACAATGTCCTTGGCGATGCCCTCGTAGACCATGCCGAATGAGCCCTGACCCAGCTCCTTCAAGATGTTGATCTTCTCCCTCGCCACCTCCCAGTCATCAGGCACGTACACTACACAATACGAAAGGAGAAAGTTATCCTTTTAGTACAATTTTTAACACGTACACTACCTCACAGGAAAACAAACTCGCAAAACCAGTTTGAGGTGTGGGTTTGGTTGTCCTTACTGTCATTGGCGCTCAGGTACTCTGGGTTGGACGAGGCGATCAGAGGTCCAGTGGGTCCCTCAGTTTGTCTGGAACACACGGTCACACAGACTAGTCAAAGGTATCCTTGCATATTGAATTAGTATATTTGTCTTGCCAGGCTGTCATTGTAAAGAATATATTTTTTAAATAAATAAAACAATTATACCAAACATCTACTCAATCAAGTCTTACTTCTTCTTGAAGATCATGAAGACTCCACCTCCTACGAATAGCAGCAGAATGAAGCAGATGACTGAGCCAATGATAATCTTCAGTGAAGTGGTGTCCTCTGCAACAAACACAGCAGCCATTGGTCAGTAATTTACATTTTTGTCATTTAGCATACACTCTTATCCAGAGCAATTTACAGGAGCAATTAGGGTTAAGTGCCTCGCTACCCTAGTCGACTCGGGGATTCGAACCAGCGACCTTTCAGTTATTGGCCCAACACTCTTAACCTCTAAGCTACCTGCCGACCCAGTCACTCTCATAGCAAAAGGAACTGCTCACATTTGTGTTCCAGAAAGTGTAAGCAGGTCCAGTTCCCATTGGAGCAAGCAGGCAAGACTTACTGTCGGGCATGAAGAAGAAGGTGGGTTCGGTCCAGGAGCCGTTTCCTGCCAGCGACGTGGCACGTATCCTCACGGTGTAGTTCCCAGGATGCACCACTCTCAGCCTGCAGCCTCCAATCTGGGTGTAGGCCTTCCTGGACACGCAGTGATGCTGCTCCTGGAACACATTATTACAATGTTATAGAATGGTTATAACATGGCTACGTCACGGTTATAGCACTAAGTCACACAAGGCTTTGTATAAACAGTGTGACTCTGAACACCAGAGTTTACAATATAGATGCTTCTTTCCCTGAGGCTTCCCAACAACAAAGTAGGTGTCTGTGAATCAAACAGCTTTTAACCTAGCATACTAGCACTCAATCTTGTAAATTATTTTATTTACATAAAACATAAACAGCAAATCTTGTTATCTTTCACACTTAAATATTTTAAATAGCTTCCTTTAACCCCTTACACTCTTGGACATTGGCATATATGGATAGGGCCACATTTAAATGTTTCTAACAGAAGAACTATAAAAAGCATTCGCATGATCATGGTAGCAGGTGACATAATCAGACCAAAGGTGAGGACACAACAGTTCCAAACGTTACACTGTTGATTTTATTAGCATTTTACATTTACTGTACTTTTCACAGCATTTGTCAATAAGGAAATCTGAAAATACTCTGGATACATTTAGTAACATATTAAGAATATTCATTGACAGTTTGGAATAGGTGCAAAATAAGCAAAATTATTAAAAAGGGATTGAGTGAGAGGTCTAACTGGTGTCTCCAAGTGGCCACACACCTCTCAAAAACTGTGCACAGTTTCTAAGTAATTAGGTTTTTGTATGGAAGACAGCCCTGCATCCCTACCATCACACAATTACTGTTGTTGTTTAGGTAATCCATGTTTATGAGCGCAGGCAATGGTTGAAAAAGGATGAGCCAAGATCAAACTCAGACTGTAGCTACCATGTATACACATAATAAACTAATCAAACATATTCAAATTCTGTAGAATCAAGTAAGAACATATTTTTTTAAAAACAAGAAAAAGCAGGGGGAAATCGATTGATAGAAACACAGTTAAGTAATTTCATCCTAGTATTCATACTAACCTCAAGGTCTCCCAACCTCTTATAGTTGACTTCGTACAGGATGATCATGCCATTGGGGGCTCTGGGGTCCAGCCACTTGATGTGGACAGACTCTGGGTGCTCCGACACCATCTCATGGGTCACCTGGCCCACAATGTCATCAGCTTTCTCTGCAGGGAAAGGAGCAGAACACAGGAAGAACCATCAGCAAGGGCAATATGAAAGAAGAGTGTCTGTACTGTGTAGTGTACAAATATGCATAATGTTACTCGCAGAGAAGCTGTAGTTCATCAGTGTGTCTGACTCCGTGTACAGTCTTACTTTCGGGCATGGTGCGGGCGCTGACGTAGGTAGCCATGCTGCAGCGTTGGGGGTCTGTGGGGTGGTTGCAGGCATGGATCTCTATCTGGTAGCTGGTAAAGTGACGCAGGTTGGAGATGACCGTCGACTCCTTGGCATACACCACTAACGTCACCTTAGAGCCCTCTACCCCCTCGCCATCTGGGCTGGGCGTGGTGGACGCGTTGGGCAGGGTGGGGGTAGTGGTCAGGAAGTGCGGAAGGGTGGCGTTGGCCACGCCCACTGAGCGGCGCCGACGAGACGGTCTGATGGAGAAAGGGGGAGGAGAGAGACAGGAGGAGAGTAGAGGACAGGAGAGGGAAATGAGAAGCCAGGTGAGATGAGGCGTATTATGGTAACAAAGAGCTAAGATGAAAGTTGTCAGCAGAAGTCATTATGAACAAACTTTCACAATAACCAACAACCTGGTTGTCCTATACTGGAACTTACCTACCTACCGTATAGATCTCTGCTGAAGATCAATGTTAGTTACTCCAACCCAGAAACCGATTGTATCTATCCAACACAGCCAACAACTCCAAAATCACAGGTGTTTGACCAATTACATTAACTGCCCTCCTATTCTCCATTAAGGGTTAGGTGAAGATAATGATGTTGTGAGTTAGAGTCCATGGTAAGTAGTCCTGTTCTCTGGTCACAGTGCCCATTAACTCAGCTACACTCATCACCACTAGATGGAGTGCCAGAGCCTTCAGCTAGCCTAGCATCCAGACATCACTGGATTTGTTTACATCTGAGGTGAGTGCAGACTGAGAAGTGCTGAGAACAGAACAGGGAGAGGCTGATAGAGAGAGTAGATTGTTACATTATGTTCCTGCTGCTACAGAGAGTAGTAGAGGGGAGATCCAAACTCCCACTGGGCCAAAAATCTTTTGTCCTAATTGTTGAGGTTCAAATTGAGGGATGGTAATCTGACCTTGGATCAGATCCCGTGGTTAGACTAAGGCAACTTCTTCCTCAGCAGGCAGGTTGGCATCTGCATGGAGGGGCTCTATCTATATATCTGTCTATCAATCAATTTATCTGTCTAACAGTGAGTCTTCAGAACGCTGGCTGCCTGGCTGGGCCCACAGTGATGATGACACAGGCCTGCCTGGGTCTAATTACAGGCTCTCTTTGACGGAGTGCTTGCTGCCTGGTGATGCAGACAGACAGACAGCACAACTGAACATACTCACCCATCTCAGCCATGTCACTACTCTACCAGAGAAATACAGAAAGTCAGTAGAACAATAGACAGAAATCCACTAACTGTAGTCAACCAAAATGGCAGCAAAGAATAGAACTAGCCAGGTCTGGGTCACGTTGGGTTCCAGACAGTCCATTCATTTACGTGGTCCTCTGTAGCTCAGTTGGTAGAGAATGTATCTTGCAACATCAGGATCGTGGGTTAGAGTCCCGGGACTACCCATACGTAAAATGTATGCACGCATGACTATAAGTATTTTTGGATAAAGCATGTGCTAAATGGCATCTATTATTCCCTCTACTTTTGTCTCTCTCTCTGCCAGTCTTAGCAGCACCAGTAGGGTTTAGAGGGGATGAGCGGAATGAGGAGCTAACTAGGCATGACGACACCAGCCATACTGGCTGACCCCAGGTGGAGGTCTGAGTGACTGTTTCAGCCCAATACCTTCATAAGAAAAGATGGGAAAGCCATGAAGGTGTGGTGCTATTTCCAAGGCAGGGGTAGCTGTGTTTTACATTAAGGGATTACAGTGGTGAGACAGAGTGTCTATGTGGTCCTGTCATTGCGTGACGGAGAGGAGATACAGGAGGCACACAGGATTGTCACTCACTAGGCTGCCACTGTTGTGTCAACCGATTATGATTTTTCGATACCCATACTGATTATTGGAGGACCAAAAAATGCCGATACCGATTAAATCGGCCGATTTTTATAAACATGTGTAATAGTGATAATTACAACAATACTGAATGAACAATGAACCCTTATATTTTAACTTAATATAATACATAAATAAAATCTATTTAGTCTCAAATAAATAAGTAAACATGTTCAATTTGGTTTAAATAATGCAATAACACAGTGATGGAGAAGAAAGTAAAAGTGCATGTAAAAAAGCTAACGTTTAAGTTCCTTGCTCAGAACATATGAAAGCTGGTGGTTCAATATTCCCAGTTCTTCAATATTCCCAGTTAAGAAGTTTTAGGGTGTAGTTATAGGAATTATGACGCGTCGGCTATTTCTCTCTATACCATTTGTATTTCGAATACCTTTGACTATTGGATGCGGCTGTTCTTATAGGCACTTTATTATTGCCAGCCTAATCTCGGGAGTTGAGAGGCTTGAAGTCATGAACAGCGCTGTGTGTCAAGCATTGCTAAGAGCTGCTCGCAAACGCAGTAAAGTGCTGTTTGAATGAATGCTTACGAGCCTGCTGCTGCCTACCACCGCTCAGTCAGACTGCTCTATCAAATCATAGACTAAATTATAATAAACACAGAAATACGAGCTTTAGGTCATTAATATGGTCAAATCCGGAAACTATAATTTCAAAAACAAAACGTATATTCGTTCAGTGAAATACGGAACCACTCCGTATTTTGTCCAACGGGTGGCAACCCTAAGTCTAAATATTGCTGTTACATTGCATAACCTTCAATGTTATGTCATAATTAAGTAAAATTCTGGCAAATTAAATACGGTCTTTGTTAGGAAGAAACAGTTTGCAACGAGCCAGGCGGCCCAAACTGTTGCATATACCCCGACTCTGCTTGCCTTGAACGCAAGAGAAGTGACAATGTCCTACTTAATATTGCCTGCTAACATGCATTTATTTTAACTAAATATGCAGGTTTCAAAAAAAATAATCAATACACAGAAATATTTTAAAGAAAGGCATTGATGTTCATGATTAGGTACATTTGTGCAACAAATGTGCTTTAAAAAAAATCATCACCCGTTTGGTGAAGTTGAATAAGGCTGTGATTCGATGATAAATGAACAGGCACTGCATTGACTATATGCAACGCAGGACAAGCTAGTTAACCTAGTAATATCATCAACCATGTGTAGTTAACTAGTGATTATGTGAAGATTGATAGTTTTTTTATAAGATAAATTTAATGCTAGCTAGCAACTTACTTGGCTCATTGCAGCCACAAGGTCCTTTTGACACGGCACTCGCGTAACAGGTAGTCAAGCCTTCCACGCAGTTTCCTCAAGGATTGCAATGTAATCGGTCATAATGGTCGTCCAAAAAGGCCGATTACCGATTGTTATGAAAACTTGAAAATCGGCCCTAATTAATCGGCCATGCCGATCGGTCGACCTCTAGTCTGAACTCTTTGTTCACTAGGCTGTCACTGTTGTGTGTCTGAATTCCTTGTTCACTAGGCTGCTATTGTTGTGTTTCTGAACTCCTTGCTCACTAGGCTGTCACTGTTGTGTGTCTGAATTCCTTGTTCACTAGGCTGCTATTGTTGTGTTTCTGAACTCCTTGTTCACTAGGCTGGCACTGTTGTGTGTCTGAATTCCTTGTTCACTAGGCTGCTATTGTTGTGTTTCTGAACTCCTTGCTCACTAGGCTGTCACTGTTGTGTGTCTGAATTCCTTGTTCACTAGGCTGCTATCGTTGTGTCTGAACTCCTTGTTCAAAAGGCTGTCTCACACACACAGGGTCGGGGCTAGCCGGATGGCACGCTAGTATGTACACACACACACACACACACACACACAGAGCATAATCCGGGGACAAACAAAGGGAGAGCAGGGCCCCTGCCTGTGAGGCTGTGCTGTGATGGAAGGAGCACAGTGTTCCTGTGACCATGTGAATAACAGCTACAGGGCCACTCTCAGTCAGGGCCCAGACACCCTAACCAGCTACTAGACTACAGCTAGCCCGGCCAGTCTAGCAGTAGGCATAATTACCCTCATCCATACAGAAACACACAGACTAATTGGTTTATAACATCTATCCACTTATGAACGGGGAGCTAAATCAGAACAGCCAAGGCCGGACACCGTTGTTTGAAACTGCGGCAACGCGGAAGAGACCGACTCAGATACTGGATTTGCTTGGTGATTTCCCATGCCTCGCCTCAGCAACTATTATACAAATGCCTTCCTATGGTTAAAATGTGAGGGTGTGTGTATGTCACAGTGTGTGTGTGTGTCTGTGCATGTGTGTGTGTGTGTGTGTGTGTGTGTGTGTGTGTGTGTGTGTGTGTGTGTGTGTGTGTGTGTGTGTGTGTGTGTGTGTGTGTGTGTGTGTGTGTGTCAGCCCAGGGGCCTCTCGTCAGTCAACGGTGCATTTGAAAGCCAGCTCTGCTTGCTATTCCACCTGCCAAAGAGCCTTTGCCTTTGGTGCCGTCAAAACATTACGCTACACAGACTATCTCTTCTCACATGTTCCTGGAATCGCAATAAAAAGGGGAATGGAACACATAAGCTTTTAGTAATTATCACGCTTGGGTTGAACAGGCATTTCATTTGTCACACTGAGAGAATGACATTTCCATTTTCCCAGAGTTCTCCGCCAAGGCTAGATAACACTGCTAGGCGTGAAATACACCCCCCCCCCCCATTAATTAGTGCTTCAAATTATGCATACACCACTGACGCAGAGCTGCTGGCTGTTGTGCTCTAATTGACTGACAAGGTGAGGGGGCCAAGGCATCAAATGGGGACTAACTTATTAAAAAGGGGACCATCGCGCTCTCTCAGAAGCTTGGCTGGTGCGTCAAACCCGTGAATTCAGACAAATAAAAGGTGTGATGGATTCACACTCAAAAAGATGTCGCATAAAGCTTACTTCGTGTTTAGATTGTTTCAATTTTCACTGCATCAAGGACAGCGTACACAGACATTTTGGCTTTGCAGCCTTCTTCAGTATGTAGGTACAAATATTTTTCCTTCAAAACAGAATTTGTAGAGGGCACAGGTGAGCAACCGATGCTTCTAATCAGGATCTGCCAATCAGTAGACCAGTGAAGATACATCCCTGATTGGCAGATGAGGCAACACTGATCAGAAGCACCTGCTGCTCATCGGTTGCTTCCCTGTGTTCCCTACAAATGCTGATTTGAATGAAAAATGTTTGTACCTATTATTTGACCCTGCTGGTCATCTATGAACGTTTGAACATCTTTAAGAACAATCTGGCCTTAAATAGCCATGTACTCTTATAATCTCCACCCGGCACAGCCAGAAGAGGACTGGCCACCCCTCAGAGCCTGGTTCCTCTCTAGGTTTCTTCTTAGGTTCCTGACTTTCTAGGGAGTTTTTCCTAGCCACCGTGCTTCTACATCTGCATTGCTTGCTGTTTGGGGTTTTAGGCTGGGTTTCTGTATAGCACTTTGTGACATCTGCTGATGTAAAAAGGGTTTTATAAATACATGATTGATTGATTGTACCTACACACTGAGGAAGGCGGCAAAGCCAAAATGTCTGTGTACATTTATGCGACATCAATTTGGATGCGGACCCATCACACCTATTATTGGGCTGGGCAATAATACCAGTGCTTGCTCGCCAATGGCTTACCTATCATCGGGGGCGTTGCTTACAGAAGGTGTTATGGAAGAATGAGAGATCAGCTGTGTTAAGGGTCTACCTGTCATCAGACTCCATCATACACTCCCCTCACATTCATTTAATAGACTTCTTAGGAGTGTTTCTTTCCAGGTTCCTCAGGGTAATTTCTGAGGTATATAGTTAACTGTTGTTTCTTTACTCCAACATCTCACTGTGATGGAACTACTGTTCTCGAACCTGATCTCAAACACTGTTGTGGAGGTAACTCTGCTATAATCATACCTGATCTCAAATAGTTAATTATGAAGGTACTTTAGTTATGTTATCATACCTGATCTCAAACACTTCGTCATTAAGGTATTTATGCCATAACCCCTGATCTCAAACACTTTGTTATGAAGGTACAGTTGAAGTCGGAAGTCTGCATACACCTTAGCCAAATCCTGACATTTAATCCTAGTAAAAATTCCCTGTTTTAGGTCAGTTAGGATCACCACTTTATTGTAAGAATGTGAAATGTAAGAATAATAGTAGAGTGATTTATTTCAGCTTTTATTCCTTCATCACATTCCCAGGGGGTCAGAAGTTTACATGCACTCAATTAGTATTTGGTAGCATTGCCTTTAAATTGTTGCACTTGGGTCAAACGTTTCGAGTAGCCTTCCACAAGCTTGGGTGAATGTTGGCCCATTGCTCCTGACAGAGCTGGTGTAACTAAGTCAGGTTTCTAGGCCTCCTTGCTCGCACACACTTTTTCAGTTCTGCCCACAAATGTTCTACTGGATTGAGGTCAGGACTTTGTAATGGCCACTCCAATACCTTGACTTTGTTGTCCTTTTTCCATCTCATGATGCCATCTATTTTGTGAAGTGCACCAGTCCCTCCTGCAGCAAGGTACCCCCACAACAGGATGCTGCCACCCCCTTGCTTCACGGTTGGGATGGTGTTCTTCGGCTTGCAAGCATACCCCTTATTCCTCCAAACATAACGATGGTCATTATGGCCAAACAGTTCTATTTTTGTTTCATCAGACCAGAGGACATTTCTCCAAAAAGTACGGTCTTTGTCCCCATGTGCAGTTGCAAACCGTAGTCTGGCTATTTTATGGCGGTTTTGGAGCAGTGGCTTCGTCCTTGCTGAGCGGCCTTTCAGGTTATGTCGATATAGGACTCGTTTTACTGTAGATATAGATACTTTTGTACCTGTTACCTCCAGCATCTTCACAAGGTCCTTTGCTGTTGTTCTGGGATTGATTTGCACTTTTTGCACCATCTCTAGAACACGTCTCCTTCCTGAGCGGTATGACGGCCATGGTGTTTATACTTGCGTACCATTGTTTGTACAGATGAACGTGGTACCTTCAGGTGTTTAGAAATTGCTCCTAAGGATGAACCAGACTTGTGGTCTACAATTTTTTTCTGAGGTCTTGGCTGATTTCTTTTGATTTTCCCATGATGTCAAGCAAAGAGGCACTGAGTTTGAAGGTAGGCCTTGAAATACATCCACAGGTACACCTCCAATTGACTCAAATTATGTCAATTAGCCTTTCAGAAGCTTCTAAAGCCATGACATAATTTTCTGGAATTTTCCAAGCTGTGTAAAGGCACAGTCAACTTAGGGTATATAAACTTCTGACCCACTGGAATTGTGATACAGTGAATTATAAGTGAAATTATCTGTATGTAAACAATTGTTGGAAAAATTACTTATGTCATGCACAAAGTAAATTTCTTAACCGACTTGCCAAAACTATAGTTTGTTAACAAGAGATGTGGAGTGGTTGAAAAACGAGTTTTAATGACTCCAACCTAAGTGTATGTAAACTTCAGCACTTCACCTGTAGTTATGCTATCCAGTGTTTGTAGCATTGTAGCAGTGGGGGGGGGGGGGGCTAGTGGAGGGGGTTTGAAGGGGGGTCTGAAGCTCAGTTCTGGTGACTTTTTAAAAGGACATTCTACTCCAAAATGAGTTCAAATAAAAGTATCCTGACACCATTTAAAATATAATTTCCAACTCCAGAAACGAGCCTGATAACACATTGGTCAAATTATTTGTAACAATTACTTAACATATTGGGCCATGTATATAGCCTATGCATGGTCCATATTATGAGGTATGCTGTTAGCAATAAACATTATCACCTGTAGCCCAACTGATGCAGCAAAGCGCAAATAAATAGGCTGAAGAATGGGGTTACCTATCTGCATTTACCCTATTGGGTTTAATCATTAGCCAGATCCCAAATGTGATCTTTTAACTAGTTTTTATCCTATTGATGCATTTTATGTCCCAGAAAACTTGCATAAACACAGTGAATAATAATGTAGGCCTACCTGTTAAGGTAACTGCCGACTGGGGTAAAAAACACTCCCTGCCTGTACTTCTCACAAAAACTTCATCTCAATTTTTACTCCCCAACACCATTTTTACTCCCCTGGTTGCCACGTCTCTTGCACAACAAAAAATATTATCTGTCTCATCACAATTTTTTAAGTCAATCCCTAGAAATTATTTTGAGGTAGTGTACTCCAAGCTACCTAAATATTGAATGGCGTTACATTTAGCCCCACTCTCCCCTATGCACTCACTGCTAATTGCGGAGCGGTAACGTGTTTCACCATGCCGCTGCTAAAAATTCTGGGTTTAAAAATGGTGCAGTTTGCACATATTTAGGAGTTGAGAAATAAATAAAGTAGGAATGGAAAGCTGGGATCCCTTCTTTTTAACAAAGGCCACTGTTGGGTTGTAATCTGAAATTCTTGCTACACCAGAAGTGAATGGTTTTTCACTGTCAGAACCTAACACCATTAAAACTGCTGTTTTCGCGATTGCAAGAATGGTTGTGCATTGACTGCTTGTCAATATGCATGTTTCCCGCCCTATGGCACTCGTAACTTGAAATGCACCAAGAGAGGAATATTTCTCTCACAAAGAACACACAACAACAAGCCCATTAGGTAAATAGATAAACTATTCTACTATGATGTTATCAGATTTTTCTATTAATTACTTGTTTTGTTTGCAGAGGAAAAGTAAATGGGGACTGTTATGGCATCTTCAAAGTGAGACTCAGCAGAAATATTTGTTCACCTTCCATATATTTTTTGTGGCGGCAATGATTTTGCCGTGGCACAGCGCCACAGCAAAAGGAGTGCAGCGGTACCACTGTGCTATCATACCTGACTTCAAACACTTCGTTGTGGATGTAGTTTTCGAAGGTCTTGCGGTACTCAGACTCCTCAGCCTCCTTCTTGAGCTGGGTGTCTGTTTTGGGGCAGGCACAGCAGCGGTTCCCTGGCCCAGACTCGTCTGTCTGGTTCCACTTTTGCTCCTCGTCAGTGTCCAGATGGGTAGGCGCCCGCGACGGCAGCTTCATTCCTGCACACAGACAGAGAGATGGTTAGACCCCAAACGTCACATCCCAACTGAATCCCACACGCAAAATTGTGGACCCTGAAACCCATTTTTCAATGGTCAACAGACTGAGATCATTTGATATGATTGATCAACCTTTTCGTAACTATAATATGAAGTAAACATCTGAATAATAACAATCCTCTGTCTCACCTTTTTGACAGTAGTCAAACTTGTAGAGGTCGCTGTCCTCGGGCTGCTGCTGACAGAACACCAGGTAGTGAGTGATGTTGCCATTGGCGTCCGTGGGGGGCTTCCACTTCAGGATGATCTGAGAGGACGAGTTGGATGATGAGATGGGGTCCAGCGGCACCGACGGCTCTAGAACACAACGTGGTTAAAGTAGGGTTTGCCGTCATACTAGCGGGTTGGGACCCATTGGTGGATCGCCGCTAGTTTCTCTAGTCTTTGGTTACAGCAAAAGACAAATTCCTTGAGTTAAAGCTTGCTAGCTAGAGACACTGTTGTGTGTATTTGTTGGGCCACAACAAGATTTGAGATGTAGTAGATTAGAATGTTGTAAGGACGGAGGATTGTTTGTGACTCACTGGTGGCATTGGTGCGGACGTAGATGATCTCACTCTTGGCCCCGAGGACCTGGTGTTCATCTGAGGCGGAGAGCTGGGTCTTGACCATGATGGCGTACTGGGTATAAGGTTTCATAGTATGGATGAGGTAGCCAGGCTCTCCCTGCTCCTTCCCCTCCGAGGCCCGGGGTGGAGGGTCTACGTCAGCTATCACCCAGCTGTTAGAGCCGCACGCATCCTGGCCATCAAACTCTGTCACATTCTTATAGGGCCTGGAGAAGGAAGGGGACAGAGACGAACACACATACTCAATAGTAGAAATATACCGTAAGCCAAGTCAAACTACGTCACATTTTTTTAGCGTCTGGAAGGGTGGGACACACACACACACATTACTACGTTCTTGGGAAGAGACTTGCATTCAAAACGATGACAGGAGAGTGGCCTAATTATGCACATCCAAAAGTAGCACAGTGGCAGCTACCATTCATAGTCGATAAAGCCGCTAACAAAATGTCCCACGACTAGCCCCTCCTTAAGTAAAGAAGAAACAGTCAATGGTAGAGCTACAGTAAGAGCCATCACATTCTTATACTGTAGGAGATGAGCGAGAGACTAATTTATTATTCACATATTCAGTTCTACAGCAAGGAAATGCAATCAGGACACCTATTCACATGGAGTGTGGTATAAGCTTTCTGAAGAGTAATGCCAAGAGAAGAGAACAGCCATTACTCATACTGTACACCACATGCTGATCGATGCTTCTAAAACAGCATGTTTTATTCAGAAAAAGACACCTGTTCTGTGATACAGCTAAGAAGTATAAACTGTGCTGGGAGCTTAAATAATGACACTGTATGTCTGTCTTACAATACTGCTTACCGGCATGTCCATCACACAGTACTTCTACCTCTTTCTGAATGTATTTGTGTTTCTTCTTAATTTATATGTATTCATGTTTTTCTACCTATAGTACCCTGCCATAAACTAGCGTCTGCTCCAGGGGTGTCCATCGAGCTGCCTCACCTTACAGAAACAGATGATCGGTTCCTTCCCTATGGGCCATTCTGGCTCAGACAAGGGTACTAATTTACTTTCAGTACAGTACACCTCTAGGTATTTATGTATTAATGTATTGCTTCCTACTTACGCCTCTTTGTAGAGGACCATGAAGCCTAGTAGGTCTCTGAAGTCAGGCGGCCAGAAGGGTTCCCACTTGATGAGGATCTTGTCTGACTGAGTGCGCACCGTGGTGAACTTCAGGACCTGGTTCTCACCTGGAGACCAACAACAGAGACATCAGCCAAAGGAGGAGTGATCAGGGCGAATCAGGGAGGTGAGAGAATAGCAATATTGTAGAAGAGGTAAAGAGAACATATGAGCGCTACACTGTAAATACAGATAGAACCTACTGACGGCTTTTATCCAAAGCAACTTGTATGCGTGCATACATTTTAGTATGGTTGGCCCCAGTGGGAATCGAACTCACAATCCTGGCGTTGCAAGCGCCATGCTCTGCCAACTGAGCCACAAAGGACCACTAAATACTTAATAGTAAATGTTAACTGTAAGTAACCTTTGATTAATAGCGTCTACTACATATATTATTATTAGCGTCTACTACGTATTAATATTATTATATTTTTTGTATAAAGTGTTGTCTGGTCTTACAGGAGGCCTGGTCTCCATTGGTCCTGACGATGATTTCATTCTTGATGTCTCTTCCCTTGGTGCCCGTCACCACCTCCATCTTGCGGATCTCAGACATGCACAGCTTGGAGTTGTGAAGGAAAAACATGCGCCCCTGAAGGATGGTCAGGTTGTGTTTGTTCCAGTCCCACAGCTGACGCAGGTTCTGGTTGTCAAGCGCGTAGAACGAGTAGTTACTGAGAAGGTACACGTAGAGAGAGGTTGAGAAAATGAACAAACTAGTCAGTCTGTAAGACCTAAGGAAAATCTGATATGGCAGTAGAAATTTAAAAAAATATATAATAATCTGCACACTGGTCTATGCTCCCAAGTACTATGTTAATTTGGACAATGTTTCAACCCCAAATCTGAAACGGAACCCTTTCCCTATATAGTGCACTACTACTACCACCCGAGACCTACCCATCTTGGGTCAGGGTCTCTCCTCGGATGATGTGTAGCTTGCGGAGGAAGGAGAGAGAGACAAGGGCATAGGCTCTCTTGATGGTCAGGTAGCCTGTTATCTCCTCCAGCTGACCCAGGTTCGCCTCCAGCTCTGCTGCTATGTTGTCTGATGGAGAGAGGGGAAACAGACAGTCAGTTCACATTGGTAGTGGGTCTGTGAGTTTCAATTACTTTCAATGTAAAGCATTTTGAACAGCTGAAAAAAAATCACTAAGAGAGTCTGCTAAGTGACTATATAATATACTAGGTAGGTGAGGGTGGTTGGAAGGTGTATACTGTACTCACTCCCTCCACGGATCTTGATGATTAGGCTGCCGTTGAGCACGGTGCATCCTCTCAGAGCCTGGGCTGCTGTCACAGAGTCCACTGTCTTCAGCCCTGTACACATCTTAGGACACAGCCCCGCACACGGGGTACAGTTCAACCTGCAGAGAGAAAGACACACAGACACTGGTTATGGCCCACTGTCACACACACGGTGTCACCTCACAACAAGCTAGCTAATAAGGACATTTCATCCTAGCAAAGGAATGAAATAACGGTAGTCTGTGTGATCAAAATCAGTGTCGTCAAGTTTGAGACATTCCTCAAAAGATGCCAAAACACCTTGAGGAACTGATTGTTCTTACAGTTCCTCAAGGTGTTTTCTTTTGAAAGTTTAACGAAAAATGTTCCGTTTCCATCAGGCCTGCTATTAATTTTTTTTATTTGACATGTACTTTACTGGCATAAAAAGGTTGGATGGAAACCTGGTTAGTGGCAATGCCCCAGATAACACATTCTATCGTCAACAGCTTATTTTACGAATGCGAAAAGACACAAAAATCTAACCGTTACGAATAAATTATTGATGATTGCGGCAGGACAATATTTAGCAATTGGTGTGAACAGCGTCATAAACAAGACCTTGAAATAGTCTCACTCATCCAGGATGAAAGACAACATTCGGCAATAAAAGACGGGAAGAGTGCCTAATTGTAATAAGTGAGAGCGAAGGAGAGGAAGTGAGCTAGAAGGGGAGAGAGAGCATGAAAGGGAGTGTGCACGAAAGGGAGTGAGTGAGGAGAGAAACAAAGGGGAGTGAGAGAAAAGGGGGAGAGAGAGGAAGTTGTTGAATAGTGGAAGTGTTTATGCGGTGAGGCTCAGTGATTGCCTTTCTTTCGATCTTCTGTCACCCAGAGAGCATAGTTGAGCTACAGAGCTCTGATAGCTTTGCCTTTCAGGAATTCATTCACAAAATAGCCGAGCAGCGAGGGACCTAGTGAAAAGGGACTCGCGAGTTCATTCAGAAAACAAGCACTCGTTTTTTTTATCCCCTCAAAAATGACAAAATCCTGCTCGTTGATTCCACTTTCAGTCTTAGCATCCCTGACCACACGTATCGGTTTTAGACAAACTAAAAGGCAATCGTCCACCCTAGTGGTGGTGGTGGGGGGGTGGGTGGGGGGCACTTGTATAGCAGCATGGACTCCCGTTCTCTGGCTATCTTAATTCCCTGTTTATGAGTCGCAGCCCAGCACAGGAAACCTGTAAAATATGCGTTAGCCAGCGTGTGCTGAACCTCCTGGACCCTTCTGTTAATATCGAACCAAATGCTGCCGTGGGATTAGAGGTTCCATTTTATCAAGCTTCTAATGCGTTATATCAAATCAGCTAAATCTTCTTGTTTTTACACAGTTTAAATGTGGCTGGGTGGATAAACTCCATAATGATAAGGGAAAGAAAATACAAAAGGGCAACAAAAAAAACAACATACATACTTAACACTAACTAGAGCATAGCGAGAATAAATAAAGTAATTGTATTGAAGAAAACAGACTGATCCAGCTCTGACCTTAAAAGGAAAGGAACACCATCGCTTCTGTGGACCTGACTGCCTGCCCTGAGCCTCATGTTAAAATAATTTACGATGCCAGTTTGAAAAAGATAGAATGTTTTGGGCTGCAGCCCTGAGAATCTCTGCACCCTGCAGACTGGGGGGAGCTGCAATGCTGTAGGCCAGCCCAAACCCGACCTAATTTTTATCAACACTCTATTCAAAAGGTTTTATTGTCTTCTCAGGAATTCAGCCTTCTCTGTGATCCTCTCCACATCGCCCATTCAGTCACACCTCTCAGAAGCAAAGGTTCTGTTGTGATAACATCCTGTAGGTCTGATTGGAGGTTAACTTTAAAGTAATACCATTGGTCAACAACTTAGATTTTGAATCCAAACAACTCAGATGTTATAAAACGGTCTCAGATTCAAAACAAATTCTCTTCTGTTCCTGGTGAGATTCTCTCACACACAAGCCACCCACACGCAATCCATCCAGTATGACGGGAAGGAAGTTCCTAGATGATCCATTTCATTCTGCAGCCATTGCGACATCAGGGACTATTGGGAGTCCTTCGCTGCTGCGTCCCGGTCACAGCCCTGTCTGTGTGTCTGGGAGGGTGATCTGTGAGTCTGGTTACAGATGCTCCATCACTCGGCCCTGCAGCGAAGGACTACAACAGTCCCTGATGTCGCAACGCCTGCCGAATGAAAAGGATCATCTAGCAACGTCCTTCCCATCATACTGGATGGCGCGTGTGTGAATCGCTTCACGCACGTATTGTACTACGCGACTTTAAGAAATGGCCCTCGGAACACTGTGTGAATCTCTCTTCTTTAAGCAATGTTCCCCATAGCCTTAAGGCACGGACGGACCAGTAGGATTGTTAAGCGTCTGCCGGCCGAGAGTACTTAGCACCTTTGAACAGAGTGCCAGACGTAATTTGCAACCTGAGTGCAAACCAATTCTACATGTAGAAACGGGCAAAAACGACATCTGTCAGTCGTTGGGGTAGTCCCTATGACACACCGTGCAGTCAGCAAACAAACGGCTCCCTACTGTACAGACCAACAATCAGTTTAGGGAGTTCTCTCCTTTAAGTCATCTCTATTAGTTGGCTGGATGCTGAGGAAAAGCCTTCAGCAGTGAGTAAACAGTCAGGAGGGAATTTAAGTAGCCCTATATTGCAGCAGGTGGGTATTCAGTATGAAAGGGTGTACACTCCAGGACTTCCAGTAAGTGTGTGTGTATGTGGTGTTAGCCTCCTAAATACGTCTATTTCTACCTCTCCCTATCTGGATGATGGGTATTTCCCCAGACTAGCCCAACACTCAGACACTGTCCTCTGGATAAAGCAACACAGCGCAACTCACACTGGAGATGCTGCCTAATACCTTCAGCAACACGTTCAGCCTCCACATCGGCCTGTCGACATGCTTGCTGCCTTCCCTACAGAACACACTGAGCTATATGATAAACACACAAACACCATGAATCATGGGCCAGCGTGTGGCTTTGGGGGGGGGGGGGGGGGGGGGTCATGTCTCCTCATCTCTGCTAAACCAGTCTCTTCCTGAGACTTAACGGTCTAAACTATCCAAATGAAGCCAAATGTCCAAGACTGTAGGCCTGATCACGACGAGACAGCCTATAGGGAGGAGGCCAGAGACCTGGCAGTGTGGTGCCAGGACAATAACCTCTCTCCCTCAACATGAGCAAGACAAAGGAGATGATCGTGGACTACAGGAAAAGGAGGGCGAACACGCCCCCATTCACATCGACGGGGCTGTAGTGGAGCGTGTCGAGAGCTTCAAGCTCCTTGGTATCCATATCACCAATGGAATATCATGGTCCTAAAACGCCAACAAAGTCGTGAAGAGGGCACGACAACACCTTTCCCACTCTCAGGCGGCAAAAAGTTCTACACCCGCACCATCAAGAGCATCTTGCCTGGTTGCATCACTGCCTGGCATGGCAACTGCTCGGCATTCGACCGTAAGGCGCAACAGATGGTAGCGCGTATAGCCCAGTACATCACTAGGGCCAAGCTTCCTGCCATCCAGGACTAATATACTAGGTGGTGTCAGAAGAAAGCCCCAAAAATTGTCAGACTCCGGTTACCCAAGTCATAGAAAGTTCTCTCTGCTACCGCACGGCAAGTGTTACCAGAGTGCCAAGTCTAGGTCCAAAAGGCTCCTTAACTTCTCTAGGGTAGGGGGCAGCATTTGGAATTTTGGATGAAATGCATGCCCAAATTAAACTGCCTGCTTCTCGGGCCCAGAAGATATGATATGCATATATCGTAGATTTGGATAAAAAACACTCTAAAGTTTCCAAAACTGTTAAAATAGTGTCTGTGAGTATAACAGAACTGATTTGGCAGGCGAAAACCTGAGAAAAATCCATTCAGGAAGTCGTTTTTTGGGGGGTTTTCTATTCAATGCCATTACAGTAACCATTGACTTAGGACTCAAATTGCTGTTTCTATGCCTTCCACTAGAAGTCAACAGTCTTTAGAAATTGTTTCAGGCTTGTATTCTGAAAAATAAAGAAGTAAATTGACGACGTTATTGTCCGGTTGAAATATTATCGATTATTTAGGCTAAAAACAACCTGAGAATTGAATATAAACATCGTTTGACATGTTTCTACGAACTTTACGGATACGATTAGGATTTTTTTGTCTTCCTGTTTTGACTGCGTTTGAGCCTGTGGATTACTGAAGAAAACGCGCAAACAAAACAGAGGATTTTGGATATAAAGAGACTTTATCGAACAAAAGGAACATTTATTGAGTAAATGAATGTCTGCTGAGTGCAACCATATGAAGATCATCAAAGGTAAGGGATTCATTTTATCTCTATTTCTGACTTGTGTAACTGTTCTACTTGGCTGGTTACTGTTTGTAATGATTTGTCTAATGGGTTATGTTCTCAAATAATCGTAAGGTATGCTTTCGCCGTAAAGCATTTAAAAAATCTGACACCGTGGTTGGATTCACAAGAAGTTAATCTTTAAACCTATGTAAAATATGTTTTGTTTTCTGAATTTTTATAATGACTATTTCTGTATTTGAATTTGGCGCCCAGCAGTTTCACTGGCTGTTGAAGAGGTGGGACGCTAACGTCTCACGTACCCAAGAGAGGTTTTAACAGCTTCTACCCCCAAGCCTTAAGACTGCTGAACAATTAATCAAATGCCAACCTGGACTAATTGCATTGACCCCCCCCCCCCCCCCCCTTTGTGCTGCTACTCACTGTTTATCATCTATGCATAGTCACTTTACACCTACCTACATGTACAAATTACCTGTACCCCCGCACATTGACAATGTACCAGTTCCCCCTATATATAGCCTCATTATTGTTATTTTATTGTGTTACTTTTTATTTATTTAATTGTTTTAAACTAAAGTTATTTACTAAATATTTTCTTAAAACTGCATTGTTGGTTAAGGGATTGTAAGTAAGCATTTCAGGGCAAGGACCTGTTGTATTCGGCGCAAATGTATCACAAATGGCACCCTATTCCCTATATAAGCTAGTGCACTACCCTATGGGCCCTGGACAAAAGAAGTGTACTACATAGGGAATAGGGTGCCTTTTGGGAAGCAAACTAATGAAACCCAACAGAGGCACTGTGCCCTTCCTGTTCCAGAGCCTCCTGTTTACTGTGAAAGCATCAGGCGACACTCACTCAGAGCCACACAGGGGAAAGTCTTTGGGGACACAGAGGAGCACGGCACACGGTCAGCGTTATCACTCTGAGTGGGTGTGTCTGTGAAAGGAGAGTGTGTGTGTGTGTGTGTGTAAGGAGTTTGTGTAGAGAAGAGACTGTTTACGTCCTAGCCAGGTCAGGGGACACATATGACAGTGAGACGTGATGTTTTACCCTCCTCTATTGTCATATTAATCTCAACTCTGCTGTGAGGTCAGCCAGGACTTTAACGGTTAACTACACATGCTGGAAAATGACAGTAGTGTCACCCAGTCGGCGTGACTAATGTGGCCAAAACAAGAGTTGCCTAAAAAACTACGTGTAGAGGTGTACAGTACACAGTATGGGTTCAGTGAGTGCTGTAGTGTCTGCTGACATCGCTGGTTGCTGACGCATGTGATGGAGGTGACACGTATGGAAGAGTTGATAGTGGTGCACTGACTTCAGATTGAAGTAGTGGAGTTGATGGTGGTGTATCTACATCAAAGACGATCAATGTAGAATCGTGATGACTCAACACACTTCAGAGTGCCGCTGTGATCCTGCCATGTTTGTTATGGTGTTTCGACTGTGTCACTGTACATCTGTGTCCACTATGGCACCTGGTGTGACATCACTGCAGACACGTACATGGTGGTATATGATGGTGATGGTGATATATGGCTGTCATGTTATAGATCTAAGACTTACATGGTAGAGTTGATGGTGGTATCAGCCCTTGATCATGACTCTCAGTTCCACTACATTACACACAAGAGTTATTGGAGTCATTGGACGAAGTCATCTTCTGTACGGAGGAGTTTTGTTAAGAGCCCCGACGATCGGTCTGAACATTAACACACATCGCTTGTGGAAGCATAAGGACCTTATCTTTCACATCAACGAGAAGTAATAAAAAAAAATGTATTATGTGAAATTGATACACACCGTTATAGGGTTAGAGTTCTGATGAAGACAGCTTGCCTGTCGAAACGTTGGTAAATTAAATATTTTTGCATCTGAGCTCCTAGAGTGTGCGGCTCTCCTTTATTTTTAAGAGTTCCAACACGGCCATATATCTTTGTTTACGGAAAACAGACGTGACCACCTGTGCTAATTAGCTATCTAGCACACTTGTAAGCATAACTCTGGAAATGTAGTTTCATTGGATGGAGGAACCCATAGCTGTATATATCTGTGCAAAAAATCCTACAGCGCCTTTTTTATTTAAAAGACTCTTTCTCGCTGATGAAAGATAAGGGCCGTATGTTCCGAAAGCCGTATCGTAAGCGACGATTATTGACGTTGCTAAATGTTAAAACACAGCGTCGGGATTGTAGTTCACATGAGCCAGTCATGGGTGAAGCAAACAGCTGAAAACTGTAGGAAGAAGGCAGAATGCCGCCTAGAGTTTGAGAGCTAATGATGGTATATGACTGTCATGTTGTAGATCTAAGACATGGTAGAGTTGATGGTGGTATATGGTGGGATGTGCATCTTTGCCTTTCAAGACGATTCGATATGTATCTAGACAGTACATTGGCTCCGATATGTTTAGTTTTAAACTAATTAAGGTGATTCGGTTCGATACACTAACATTTGTTGCAGAAACACATTCATTTTCCATTCTAAATTCAAATCTGCTGCTGATAGAGCTCCTGAGCTGGATCTGCCTGAGCTGACGTGTGTGTGTGTGTAAATTATGTATATGGTGTAAATTATGTATATAGGCACGTGAGCAGAGCCATAAGGGAAACTGGGCATCTAACACCCCACTATCAGTTGGGGGGCGCAATGTTTTCTTTTTGTCCCACCCCACTCTTGATCTGAAATCATCACCCACTAAATCGCTTGTTATTTTTGCAGCAATTGTTTTTAGAGCTAGTAAATGTCACGACTACTCCCGCTCCGGCACTTTACGTCACAGGTCTGCTAACCACCGGTCCTGGCAACCCACATTACGCACATCTGGCAACCATCATTGTGCACACCTGCTCCCCATCGTTACGCACACCTGGACTTCATTATCACCCGGATTAATCTCCCTTTACTTAGCCCCCAGTAACTTCAGTCTTCAGTCAGTATTGGTTTTGTTTATCAAATCAAATTTTATTAGTCACATGCTCCGAATACAACAGGTGTAGACCTTACAGTGAAATGCTTACTTACGAGCCCCTAACCAACAATGCAGTTAAAAAAAATATACAGATAAGAATACAGAAATAAAAGTAACAAGAAATTGGCCTCCCGGGTGGCGCAGAGGTCTAAGGCACAGAGATTCTGGGTTCGATCCCAGGTTCTGCCGCGACCGGAAGTCCCATGGGGTGGTGCACAATTGGCCCGGCGTTGTCCGGGTTAGGGAGGGTTTGGCCGGTCGCACACTAGCAACTCCTGTGGCAGGCCGGGCGCAGTGAACGCTGATCAGGTCGCTAGGTGTAGGGCGTTTCCTCCGACACGTTGGTGCGGCTGGCTTCCGGGTTGGATGTGCGTTGTGTCAAGAAGCAGTGCGGCTTGGTTGGGTTATGTTTCGGAGGACGCATGGCTCTTGAACTTCGCCTCTCCCGAGTCCGTACGGGAGTTGCAGCGATGAGACAATCGAATACCACGAAATTGGGGAGAAAAAGGGGTAAAATAATAATAATAAACATTTTAAAAAGTAACAAGAAATTAAAGAGCAGCAGTAAAATAACAATAGCAATACTATATACAGGGGGGTACTGGTACAGAGTCAATGTCCTGCCTGGTGAGTTGAGGTAATATGTACATGTAGGTAGAGTTATTAAAAGGACTATGCATAGATGATAACAAAAGAGAGTAGCAGCGGTGTAAAAGAGAGGGGTGGGTGGGGGGGGGGGGCAATGCAAATAGTCTGGGTAGTTAAGGATATCTCTCAGATGGTGAACAAACAGGAACACCTACTCTGTCACCACCACAACCAGCTGGCTCAACTGGGTACAGTAATGGATAAGGTCCTCTGCATTCTCCACCACCTCGAGGATTAATCTCCAACGAGCGGTGGATCCTCTACCACGAGTCGTCCCAGAGAGCCAGTCCCCCAGCCCATCCAGCAGTCTGCCCAGGTCAGCGATGCCCGATTGTCCCTCCCGAACAAATAGGACGGGACTGGCTTCCGTGGCTGCCTACTCCAGTGCTCTCTCTATTTCGCCCATCAGACAGGAAGCCCATCCACCGAGAGGTCCAAAGTTGCCACGGTCATTTCCCTGCTGACCAGACAGCTTTTGTATTTGGCTACAGCTGTCTTGGAGAGAAGAAAGGAGGAGCTTGGTTCCTATGAAAGGCTCTGTTCAGGGCGGTCTTCGATTATCCACTAGGGCAGAGGGAGATGAGTGACTACAACTCCGGCAGGGTGCCAAGACCGCTACGGAGTACGTCCTCACCTTCCGGACTGTGGCAGCCTCCAGCCGACGGAATGAGCCGGCGCTCCGCACCTTATTCCGAAGAGGATTGCGCGAAGAGGTCCAGAAGACAAACTTTCCGTGGATGTGCTCATAGCGATGGCCATCCGTCTGGATAACCTTCGAGAGCGCTGGCACACCCTCGTCTCTCGCCTTCCTCCAATGGTCGTCCTGAAACAGAGCCTGAACCCATGGAGGTAGGGGCCACACACCTCCCCGCAGTGTCACCAGAGACAGCTGGGGCTCTGTTCCTATTGTGTTCAGGTGGGGCACCAGCTTCTGCAGTGTACGGTGCATTCCAACCCGGAGTCAATGAGGGCAGAGGGGTGGGCCGCATGATCATCCGTCTCCCGGGGTAGGCGTGAGTATTCCATCATCACTTTCTGCCAAACCCTTACTGGTTTCCATTTCATGTGTCCCCTGACCTGTGTAGTTTCTACAGCTCTAGTGGACTCCGGCACCACAGGGATTTTCATAAACCAGGCCCTCGCCTCCTCCCTGGACATCACCTCATACCCGCTCTCCTCTCCCATTCCAAGTACTGGATAGTCGACCATTGGGATCCGGCACAATAACGCACATTACAGAACCACTCACCCTCACAGTGGAGGGTGAGAGTCCCTTCCCCTGTGTTTCCATGTCGGTTGAGAGTCCTGTGGTTGACCTCCAGCCCAACATCCCGGAGGTATACCAGGATCTCCGGGAGGTTTTCTCCAAAACCCACCCTACCCGTCTCCCTCATCGCCCCTGGGATTGTGCCATCGACCTGCTTGCAGGCTCTTCATCGGAGTGCCTACAATCTGATCCGCATCCTGGAGGGGGATGAATGGAAACCGCATTCAGCATGGTGTCTGGTCACTACGAGTACTTGGTGATGCCTTATGGATTAGCCAATGCTTTGTTGGTGTTCTAGGTATTCGTTAACGAGGTGTTCCGGGACATGCATGGGTGCCAGGTGGTCGTGTAGATCGACAACAACCTGGTCTACTCGGCCCCCTTGGAGGAACACATCGCCCATGTCAGAGTAGTCCTAGAACGCCTCCTGGAGAATCATCTGAATGTGAAAGCTCCAGTGCCAGTTCCATCAGGTTGCTGTCTACTTCTTTGGATACCAGATCAGTCCACAGGAAGTGATGATGGAGGAGAGGAATGTCAATGCAGTCAGGTCATGGCCAGTCACAACCACCATAAAGGGGTTACACCGGTTTTTGGGGTTTGCCAACTCCTACCGTCGCTTCATTAGGAACTTCAGCTCCATCGCCTCTCACCTCAAGGGTGGTCCCCATAAGTTGGTGTGGAGTCCTGCAGCCGATGACGCCTTCCGTATACTGAAGGGGCATTTCACCTCGCCAGTTGCACCCTTCGTGGTGGAGGTGAACGCTTCAGAAGTGGGCATGGGGGCCGTCCTGTCCCAACGTCAAGGTAACCCACAGAAATTGTATCCATGTGCATACTACAAAAAAAACGGTCTCCTGCAGAAAGGGACTATGACGTCGGTGACCGGGAGCACTTGGCGGTGAAGTTGGCATTAGAGGAGTGGGGAGACTTGCTGGAGGGCGCCAAGGAAGCATTTCTCATCCTCCCCGACCATCGGAATCTGGAGTACATACAGACAGAGAGGGGGCTGAACCAGCACCAAGCAAGGTGGGCCCTATTCTTCACTAGATTCGAATTCACCTTGTCACATCGCCCAGGTTCAAAGAACATCAAAGCCGATGCCCTGTCCTGTTTTGATTATCTTCATGTTTCTTGTTATTAAACTCATCTTCTGCACCCGCTTCCTGACTCCCTGTGTATATGTTATAGGAATGTATCAATATTTATCTTTACAAATTTGCTATGACAGTGCCAGTGAATATATGCACAACTTTGGATTTCACCCCCGTCTCATAATGGAATGGTTTAGACCGTTTGGAAGTTTTTATGACTTCTCTTCTTCAAGGTCTCCTGCTTTGGCCATGCTGTGTGGGTAGAAAAAAATGACTGATGTCCTCATTATGAAATTATATACCTTACCCGGTATATCTAAAAATGACAACTGATTGTTTCAAGCAAAACGACCAAAACTATTGCTGATGTTGAACCTGAACAATCGAAATTAAATCAAATGTATAGCCAGATGAGAGTTGTCTCCGGGGGTAGTTTAGATTACATTTATTCCATTAAAACACCATTTTCAACAGGGCATTTGATAAAAATAACCTAGCAAATTACATTGGTTGTCACTCAACTAATAAAGCCTAATATTGCGCAACCCATTTTACAAACATTTTGAATGCTGAAGGTTACCCGCAGATGTGCCAGGTCAGGAATAGGCCTACCTCTCGTTGGTCAGCGTGCGAAGCTGCGCAGTGTGCACATTTTGACTAGGCTACTAATATTGAATGCAAAACGACTTGTAGATCAATGACTCAACACAATTACATGCTTAGTTCAACACTGAAGGAGAGGACTCATTTTTATTCCGCAGGTATTTTTGGAAGGTATAGTAAAGCCCAATTTTCTCCCTAATTTCGTGGTATCCCATTGGTAGTTACTGTCTTTTCCCATCGCTGCAACTCCCCTACGGACTCGGGAGAGGCAAAGGTCGAGAGCCATGCGTCCTCCGAAACACGACCCTGCCAAGCCACACTGCTTCTTGACACACTGCTCGCTTAACCCGTTAGCCAGCCACACCAATATGTCAGAGGAAACACCGTCCAGCTGGTGACCGAAGTCAGCTTACAGGCACACGGCCCGCCACAAGGAGTCGCTAGAGCGCGATGGGACAAGGAAATCCCAGCCAGTCAAATCCTCCCCTAACTCAGACGACACTGGGCCAATTGTGCGCCACCTCATGGGTCTCCCGGTCACGGCCAGCTGTGACCGCGAGACTGCAGTGACACCTTACGCTGCTGTGCCACTCGGGAGGCCGGGAAGATATAGTAAATTGAGCAAAAACATTTTGAACTGGCAATTCGTAACGTTTGGCCCGATTTCCTGACCGATGCATTCTACATTTGGATGGGTTTTGAGTCCCGCCGACCTATGTACTCATATCTCAAACATGTGAACAGGGGACTGATTGGTGAATCGTTAAACCCCTAGTAAACGGCTGTCATGTCATAGATCTAAGACTTGCATGGTATAATTGATGGTGGTATATGGCTGTCATGTTATAGATCTAACACTTACGTGGTAGAGTTGATGGTGGTGTACCCCGAGGGGCACTCTGGGATGCAGGCTTTGTTGTGGATGACGTACTCATGGCAGTCGCTGCTCTTTCCATTCTTGCACTGGTTGTGGAGGTCCTGGCAGAAGGAGAGAGAAACGCAGCGCCAGCCCTTGAAGATGTAGTATCCATGGGGACAGCGGTCCACACAGGTGTCCTGGTGCTGGAGGTTCTGGCAGGCCACACAGCTGCTGGCGTTGCCTGCCTCTAAGCAGCCTCCCAGGCACTGGTCGTGGCAGCAGTGGCCATGCTGAGTACAGGCCCGATGCTTACAGGTGGAGGGACACACTGTGGAGGGAGAATGAGTGGGGGAGGGAGAGAGAGAGCGAGAGGGATGATGGTTAGAGTTCAAACTCAATACAGGGGACTGTCTGAATTGTCTTGAACCAGCTCAGACTGTAGATATTACTAACATCTGGATCAAATATATTATCCAGTCTCCCTGAGTAAAAAGCATCCCCCCAAATGAGTTGACTCACACCTAAATGATTGCAGAGGTGCTGACTAACGGAGAGTAAACTACGTCAAAAGAAAGTCACACTATATACAGTGGGGAGAACAAGTATTTGATACACTGCCGATTTTGCAGGTTTTCCTACTTACAAAGCATGTAGAGGTCTGTAATTTTTCTCATAGGTACACTTCAACTGTGAGAGACGGAATCTAAAACAAAAATCCAGAAAATCACATTGTATGATTTTTAAGTAATTCATTTGCATTTTATTGCATGACATAAGTATTTGATCACCTACCAACCAGTAAGAATTCCGGCTCTCACAGACCTGTTAGTTTTTCTTTAAGAAGCCCTCCTGTTCTCCACTCATTACCTGTATTAACTGCACCTGTTTGAACTCGTTACCTGTATAAAAGACACCTGTCCACACACTCAATCAAACAGACTCCAACCTCTCCACAATGGCCAAGACCAGAGAGCAGTGTAAGGACATCAGGGATAAAATTGTAGACCTGCACAAGGCTGGGATGGGCTACAGGACAATAGGCAAGCAGCTTGGTGAGAAGGCAACAACTGTTGGCGCAATTATTCGAAAATGGAAGAAGTTCAAGATGACGGTCAATCACCCTCGGTCTGGGGCTCCATGCAAGATCTCACCTCGTGGGGCATCAATGATCATGAGGAAGGTGAGGGATCAGCCCAGAACTACACGGCAGGACCTGGACAATGACCTGAAGAGAGCTGGGACCACAGTCTCAAAGAAAACCATTAGTAACATACTACGCCTTCATGGATTAAAATCCTGCAGCACACGCAAGGTCCACCTGCTCAAGCCAGCGCATGTCCAGGCCCGTCTGAAGTTTGCCAATGACCATCTGGATGATCCAGAGGAGGAATGGGAGAAGGTTATGTGGTCTGATGAGACAAAAATAGAGCTTTTTGGTCTAAACTCCACTCGCCGTGTTCGGAGGAAGAAGAAGGATGAGTACAACCCCAAGAACACCATCCCAACCGTGAAGCATGGAGGTGGAAACATCATTCTTTGGGGATGCTTTTCTTCAAAGGGGACAGGACGACTGCACCGTATTGAGGGGAGGATGGATGGGGCCATGTATGGCGAGATTTTCCCCCCTCTGATAACCAGGTGGTGAATCGCATCTCTGCATGTCTGGCAGACATATCAGTGTGGATGACGGATCACCACCTCAAGCTGAACCTCGGCAAGACGGAGCTGCTCTTCCTCCCGGGGAAGGACTGCCCGTTCCATGATCTCACCATCACGGTTGACAACTCCATTGTGTCCTCCTCCCAGAGTGCTAAGAACCTTGGCGTGATCCTGGACAACACCCTGTCGTTCTCAACTAACATCAAGGCGGTGACCCGTTCCTGTAGGTTCATGCTCTACAACATTCGCAGAGTACGACCCTGCCTCACGCAGGAAGCGGCGCAGGTCCTAATCCAGGCACTTGTCATCTCCCGTCTGGATTACTGCAACTCGCTGTTGGCTGGGCTCCCTGCCTGTGCCATTAAACCCCTACAACTCATCCAGAACGCCGCAGCCCGTCTGGTGTTCAACTTTCCCAAGTTCTCTCACGTCACCCCGCTCCTCCGCTCTCTCCACTGGCTTCCAGTTGAAGCTCGCATCCGCTACAAGACCATGGTGCTTGCCTACGGAGCTGTGAGGGGAACGGCACCTCCGTACCTTCAGGCTCTGATCAGGCCCTACACCCAAACAAGGGCACTGCGTTCATCCACCTCTGGCCTGCTCGCCTCCCTACCTCTGAGGAAGTACAGTTCCCGCTCAGCCCAGTCAAAACTGTTCGCTGCTCTGGCACCCCAATGGTGGAACAAACTCCCTCACGACGCCAGGTCAGCGGAGTCAATCACCACCTTCCGGAGACACCTGAAACCCCACCTCTTTAAGGAATACCTAGGATAGGATAAAGTAATCCTTCTAACCCCCCCCCCCCTTAAAAGAGTTAGATGCACTATTGTAAAGTGGTTGTTCCACTGGATATCATAAGGTGAATGCACCAATTTGTAAGTCGCTCTGGATAAGAGCGTCTGCTAAATGACTTAAATGTAAATGTAATGTAAATGAGATCTTGGCCAACAACCTCCTTCCCTCAGTAAGAGCATTGAAGATGGGTCGTGGCTGGGTCTTCCAGCATGGCAACGACCCGAAACACACAGCCAGGGCAACTAAGGAGTGGCTCCGTAAGAAGCATCTCAAGGTCCTGGAGTGGCCTAGCCAGTCTCCAGACCTGAACCCAATAAAAAATCTTTGGAGGGAGCTGAAAGTCCGTATTGCCCAGCGACAGCCCCGAAACCTGAAGGATCTGGAGAAGGTCTGTATGGAGGAGTGGGCCAAAATCCCTGCTGCAGTGTGTGCAAACCTGGTCAAGAACTACAGGAAACGTATGATCTCTGTAATTGCAAACAAAGGTTTCTGTACCAAATATTAAGTTCTGCTTTTCTGATGTATCAAATACTTATTTCATGCAATAAAATGCAAATGAATTACTTAAAAATCATACAATGTGATTTTCTGGATTTTTGTTTTAGATTCCGTCTCTCACAGTTGAAGTGTACCTATGATAAAAATTACAGACCTCTACATGCTGTGTAAGTAGGAAAACCTGCAAAATCGGCAGTGTCTCAAATACTTGTTCTCCCCACTGTATAATTGAAGTCGGAAGTTTACATGCATACACTGCCAAATACATTTAAACTCAGTTTTTCACAATTCCTGACATTTAATCCTAGTACAAATTCCCTGTCTTAGGTCAGTTAGGATCACAACTTCATTTTAAGAATGTCACACAGAGAATTATTTATTTCAGCTTTTATTTCTTTCATCACATTCCCAGTGGGTCAGAAGTTTACATACACTCAATTAGTATTTGGTAGCATTGCCTTTAAATTGTTTAACTTGGGCCAAACGTTTTAGGTAGCCTTCCACAAACTTCCCACAATAAGTTGGGTGAATTTTGGCCCATTCCTCCTGACAGAGCTGGTGTAACTGAGTCAGGTTTATTGGCCTCCTTGCTCGTACACACTTTTTCAGTTCTGCCCACAAATTTTCTAGAGGATTGAGGTCAGGGCTTTGTGATGGCCACTCCAATACCTTGACTTGGTTGTTCTTAAGCCATTTTGCCACAATTTTGGAAGTATGCTTAGGGTCATTGTCCATTTGGAAGACCCATTTGCAACCAAGCTTTAACTTCCTGACTGATCTCTTGAGATGTTGCTTCAATATATAAACATACTTTTCCTTCTCATGATGCCATCTATTTTGTGAAGTTCACCAGTCCCTCCTGCAGTAAAGCAGCCCCACAAAATGATGCTGCCACCCCCGTGCTTCACGGTTGGGATGGTGTTCTTCAGCTTGCAAGCATCCCCCTTTTTCCTCTAAACATAACGAGGGTCATTATGGCCAAACAGTTCTATTTTTCTTTCATCAGACCAGAGGACATTTCTCCAAAAAGTACAATCTTTGTCCCCATGTGCAGTTGCAAACCGTAGTCTGGCTTTTTTGGGGCGATTTTGGAGCAGTGGTTTCTTCCTTGCTGAGCGGCCTTTCAGGTTATGTCGATATAGGACTCGTTTTACTGTGGATATAGATACAATTGGATCCGTTTCCTCCAGCATCTTCACAAGGTCCTTTGCTGTTGTTCTAGGATTGATTTGCACTTTTCGCACCAAAGTACGTTCATCTCTAGGAGACAGAACGCTTCTCCTTCCTGAGCGGTATGACGGCAGCGTGGTCCCATGGTGTTTATACTTGCATACAATTGTTTGTACAGATGAACGTGGTACCTTCAGGCATTTGGAAATTGCTCCCAACGAAGAACCAGACTTCTGGAGGTCTACAATAATTTTTTATGAGGTCTTGGCGGATATATTTGGATTTTTCCATGATGTCAAGCAAAGAGGCACTGAGTTTGAAGGTAGGCCTTGAAATACATCCACAGGTCCACCTCCAATTGACTCAAATGATGCCAATTAGCCTAACAGAAGCTTCTACAGCCACAACAATTTTCTGGAATTTTCCAAGCTGTTTAAAGGCACAGTCAACTTAATGTAAACTTCTGACCCACTGGAATTGTGACACAGTGAATTATAAGTGAAATAATCAGTCTGTAAACAATTGTTGGAAAAATCACTTGTGTCATGCCCAAAGTAGATGTCCTAACTGACTTGCCAAAACTATAGTTTGTTAACAAGAAATTTGTGGAGTGGTTGAAAAACAAGTTTGAATGACTCCAACCTAAGTGTTTGTAAACTTCCGACTTCAACTGTATATGGTAATTTCCACCGAAAAGTCCCCATGAGTGCCAACATGTGACGTTCATAGGAGCATTCCAAATTGGGTGTGTCATGAAAGCTAAGAGTCTATATTTTTGGGAAATGGAAGGCATAGATAACTATTTCAACCATTTTCCATCTTAGAAACTTGGCATAAGTAAAAGATTTGAGTTCTGGATAAATGGGCCTCCCCGAAAAAGTCCAGGTATTAGAAATACATCAAAACACAATGTTGACGTAAAGAACGCTGACAACTAATATCAACACTAGAGATTTAGTTTGAGACATTGTTTTGACTTCTGTAAGTTTAAGAAATACTGCCTTGTGCCTTGTAATTTCGTTACCAAAAACACACATATAGATTTTCTATATTCTCTCGCTCGTGAGGGAGGATAATGAAAGTTCAGAAGTAACACGTAAAGGTAGATCAATTAGTTAGTGATTGTCTGATTGTTTATGAATTAAGTGATTCAAACTAACTCAGAATTTCATTACCAACCTCTAACGGAACAATAAACAAATCTGTAACGGAATTACTGCAACCGAATTGGCTACAATGGGAAATCATAATAGTCACAAACTACAGTTGGGTTACCTGCTACTGTCCCCCCTTCCACTGGCATACTGTTATGTTCAGCTCATAAATGTCTTTTGTCTTTCTGTCGTCTGGTGGTCAAACCAAGAGTGTAAAAACAGCCTGTCTGGACAACCCCTCCCTCTTGCTCGCTCTTTCTCCAGTTAATGTCACCTCTCCCAACTCTTACTGACACCAACCAAATGATTCCTGTATCTTTCCATTTATTGTGGCCAGCATCGTCACCCATTGAGCACCGACCTACACTGGATGTCGAAAAGTAGTTGAAATTTGGTCAGTCCACCCTGGCCTTGATGATAACGTCCACAGGTGTACCGGACTGGACCAAATCTGATCCGATCATAGAAGTATGTTTCACAAGTTTGGATAGCATAGTACAGTAGATTACAGTAAAATGCAGTACAGTGAGTAGAGTACAGTAGAGTTCAGTACATTGTACTGTACTATACTGAATTCTACTATATTCTACTGTACTCTACTACACATAACTCTACGCTACTCTGCTCTGCTCTATTGCACTGCACTGTACTCTACTGTGCAGTACTGTCTTACACTGTGATGTCCAAACTTGTGAAACAAGAGAATGGCATTCATATCCATAATTATGCATTTCGGTGTAGTATAGATCAGGGACTCATTATGTACCATAATGCCTTTACCGGGTGTAAATGCACTTCACTTACTGTAGTTCAATAATAGCTGACATCAAATTATTTCTTCGTCTTTGAATCTTAATTCGGAGTAGATATTTAACAGAGGTTTTTGAAAACACGATCGCATAAAAACATGGTGATTTTACTGTCATTCCGTTACCAAAGTTACCAACTGCACAATTCTTCCACTAAATTCGTTTTTGTAAAATGTTCAGTGAAAATTGTTAAGCGTAGTACTTGTGCATAGTGTTGTATGGTTCGTTAAACTTTGACATGCAGTGTTTACCACAGCCATACAGCTGATCTCACTCCTATTGGAACAATACAGCTCTTCTAACTAACAATAGCTAGAAACCGAACGTGTGGAATTTGTGTCAGTTACATTTAATTTATTCCGGGGGGAAACCACCCATGGATCTCTCCAGACAGCCTTCCCAAAGTCCAGAGTGGATCACCTCTGAGCCAGAATATCTCTTTGCTGTGTTTCTAGGTAACGCTGTAGGGGATATTGGCAGACAGCGGTTAGGATCTGGGTCCCGGTCCATGCTGTGCTCCACGGTAACCGGAACTGGCCCAGCTGCACTGCTGGGAGTTACCTGCTCCCCGCGCCGACAGCGGCCCGCCGTGGAGACAGACAGCCCAGACGGAACAATGTGAGGGGATTTGAGAGGCTGCTGTATAAAAGCTGTGTGTCTGTCCCACGTGTTTGGCAAGCAGGAGAGACAGGAGCTGGCTGGGTCCAACTCAAAACAACCACAGCATTCTACTCACAGCATTCTACTACTCTTTACAACCGAATGGAAGTGGGAGGGGGGAGGGGTGAGGACAAAACACTAAACCCAAAAATGGAGAAGGAGGAGAGAATGAGAGGCAGCGCTGAGGAGGGAGGTTAGAGGTTTCTGACTCTGGGATCCAGGCTCTGGGGTGGAAACCTCAGGGTTCTGTATGCATGGCTGCCTGCTAGCCAGTGCCCTCTGGAGGGAGGGAGCCTCAAACGCACCCTGACGCACTCGTTACCACACCACGGGCTAACAGAAGGGAGCAACACAGGAAGTAACTGGCAAATGAGGAGGAGAGGAAGCTGCTGTCATCCGTTCTAACTATTACTAATGCTGCTATTTGTTACAGGTCTGTTTGTTTACTACTGCAGTGTGTCTGTTTATGTGAACAGTGCATGTCAGTGGCCCTATGTTATATGAGAGAGTCCAATGGATGGCTAGAGTTGAAAGAGCTTAAGTGTGTATTTGATCAGCAGCATTAAAGTGAGGGGCCTGAAAGAGGGGACAAAAAGTATAATGTACCACCCCACCATAAGCCTAAAACAGTCACAATACATTTGGACCGCTCGTAGGCCATCACCACACAAAGGATATCCACATTCCTGCTTCTCATTGAGCTGGTCTGGCTTGAACAAAGCTGGGCTGGACTGGGAAGTGGTATAGGCCTGGTCTGAGCTGGGATGGGGTTGGGGCTGGACAGGGTTAGAGTTTTGCAGATGAGAAATCCAGCTGTCTGGCCTGACAGAGGCCCAGAGAAAGCCACCACACCACAGAGTGTCTCTCACTCTCTCCCAGTTGCATATAGCACCTGCCTGGTGGGATGACCCCTTTCTAACAACAACCTAGTTCACAGTCAGAGCCCCCTGGTCCCCGGCCATGGTAAAAATAACCCACCGCAGCCTCAGCTGGGCTCAGACACGACACAACCAGTCCATAAACAGTGTCAAAACAACCTGCATCACAACTACCACATATATAAACATGGAGGCAGGACTTCCAGCTCTGTTAGTTACACAACTTAAAGCTCCTTTGCTTAAGGTTTTCTTCACGAGGGAGTCAGACAGTAAACATTCCACTTTACTCCACAAAGTTCATCCTGACTGACTATATCGCCCTCCTGTTTATTCTACTAATGCCCATTACTTTAATCAAGTGATACACAGCAACATTACCTGTGGCTCAGGTCTGGTCCAGTCACCACAAAAACATGTGGTTATCTGCACACTTTCAGATTAGCCTAACCCATGTCTTCAAACAGAAATCCTGGTTACAAATGTACTATAAGCTTAATTCTAGCGATACAATAGGGCGGTGATGTCAGGGAAAGTATGACTCTATACAAAAGCTAGCAGTCATTCGTGGCTAGATCATTGTAAAACCTAAACTGGAAACTGTGGAAAAAGTACAGGTCACTTTTCAAACAGTTGTCACGTGACGACCTCGTGACGACCTGTTTTTTTTTTTTTTTTTTTTTTTTAGTGACGAGGTATGACGTACATACGAGCGTGCGTTAGCCCCACGCTTTAGCACTGGCTATCTGGAGCCGCTGTAAGCATGGTGTGAGGACACATTGAGACAGACATCAGGTTGGGAGGCATCATCTTCCTCCTAAGGGCAAGACGACACACACAATTCTGAAATATCTGACGTTACAGGCCTGAAACACTCCTTTTCTTTTTTGGGAAGGGTGATGATGCTGACTGAGCTCACTATTCCTCAACAGTTGAGAGGGAAAAAAACGATTGGGAAAGGAGAAGAATTGAAATGAGGGTTGACACTACGGTGAGGACATCACACGCTTACTGCCAGCAGAATAACAAGGAAGGAGGCCTCCTCACTGCCTGTCTGAAATGAGAGAGGACAGATGTCGGTGATGAGAGAGGGGCGGAGGGAAGGAAGGAGGGAAGCTGGAGAAGGGATAGTGTGAGATCTGAGGGGTGGGAAGGTGATGGTGGAGGTTGGGGAGCAGGCTGGCTGAAGGAAATTAAAGAGGGATAGATGGACAAGCTAAGGACGGACGTCAAAAACACGAAGAAAAACTGAAATCGGAAATACCTATTGCCTTATCCAACATAGGAGCCTACCGTCTCTGTGATCAGAACCTTTTTCTTCGTTTGTCTTCACACTGAGCAGAGAACACACACACAAAATTGCAACATACTTCCCTTGACTCTCTGTGCTGCTGCGTACATGCTGTGACCACGGCATGCAGTGTGTGGGCAATCAGATTCCCGATCTCCCAGGAAGAGTACATGCCGGAGTACAGCTCCCACCCAGATCCGCCCTCACCCTTAACCAATGTGTTTGCTGGCCGTGGAAAGCAGCCATTCAATGGCCCCTTCCATGTCGGGGAGGAGAGCTGCCCAGGGTTAACCCTTCGATAGACAAGAGGCACACTGGGAGAATACGTGAGGCCACCGCTCGCTGCCTAGGAGGAGCTCCCCCTCTCGCTCTCCTGCTCCCTCTCTCTAAGCCCTTTTAACCCCAGGCCTGCTCAGAGCCTACTACTAGCTAGCACAATGCTAACACTGCAACTAACACTGGCCTGCAACATTCCTATTCTGGTCACGCTAGCAGTGCCAAACACAGCCTGTTCATTCATCCCCCTACTCAGTCTCTCTCCATCATCTCTGTGTGTGTGAAAGATGTGTGCGCGCGCGCGTGTGTGTGTGTGTGTGTGTGTCTCTTTCACACACACGAATCAGAAACAGACGCTTACACCCATCCGCAACGCCCTAGCAAAACCTACTTGACGGTAACAGTGCTCACTGAGCACCAACCTATCCACATCAACAGGACAGTAGTGGAGAGAGTAGACCGTTTAAAGTCCCTCGGCGTACACATCACTGA